>NC_083705.1:16996470-17299500 GCF_033118175.1 Dama dama
TTGAAGCTGAAACTCCAATACTTTGGCCACCTGATGCGAAGAACTGACTCACTGGAAAAGACCCTGATGCTGGGGAAGATTGAGGGCAGGAGGAGAAGGGGATGACAGAGGATGAGATGGCTGGATGGCATCATCAACTCGATGGACATGGGTTTGGGTAAACTCCGGGAGTTGGTGATGGACAGGGAGGCCTGGTGTGCTGCAGTTCATGGGGTTGCAAGGAGTCGGACATGACTGAGCAACTGAACTGAAGTGAACTGAATGGACTAAAGGATCCAATTAAAGAATAAAGATTGTGAAAATAGCTTTAAAAACAAACGAGAAACACATCTACACCACAACAATACAGGTAAGAAAAAAAATATAAATATCATGCAAATACTAACTAAATGCAAACAGATGAAACTTTAAATAAAGATGACTTCAACACAAAGAAACACTGCTAGATATAAAATAGGACACTTTAGAATGAATTTTTTTAAAAAGTTCAATTTACCTGAAGATGTACCAGTTCTAAATTTCTATCCATATGGCCCCAAATATACAAAGCAAAAAGCGGCAGAACTACATAGATGAACATTCATAATCTACATACGAGACTTTCAAAACAGCTCTTTAAGAAACTGATAAAATGAGCAGGATTAAAAAACAAAAAACAATGAGAATATATTAGAATTGGAACAGCAGAATTCACAAATTTACCATAATATATAGAGAACTTGATATCCAGCAAATGCAAAATACTTTCAGGTAGGTAAAAATATTTACTAAAATTGACTCTATCCTGGTCCATAAAATCAAGTGTCAACAAATTTCAAAACACTGAAATCATATAGAGTATGTTCTCTAACCACAATGCAATTAAGCTTGAAAAAAAGAAAAAAAAATCTTTAAAAATGAACACATATTTGGAAATTAAGAAATACACATCTGAATAACCCAGAGGGAAGAAAGAAAATACAACGAAACTTTAAAAATATATTTAAACAAAGTACAATGAAAATCCTATTTCTCAAAAATAATGGAGTACAACAAAAGCAACGCTTGAGGGAAATATATAGAATTAAATGAAAATATCAGAAAAAAGTTGAAAATTATTAAGTTAAGCATCCATCCCCCAAAACTTAGCAAAAGAACAGCAAATTGAACACAAAGTTTAAGGAAATAAAGAATAGAAGTTAACAAAACAGAAAATAAATATATAAAAAGAGATCAACAAAGTTAATAACTAGTTCTTCATAAAAACTATTAAAACCAACAAGCATCCAATGAGATTGATCATGAAAAAAGGTAGAAGACACAAATAACCAGTATTAGGAATAAAAAGTAAGACATCAGTACAGATCCTATAGACAATTTTAAAAGTTCACTAAAGAATATTAAGAAAAACTTTTTGCCAATATATTTGAAAATTTACATAAAGGAAAACTCCTTAAAAAACAACTTACCAAACTCAATATCTGAATAGTCCTGTAACTATTTAAAAAATTAAATATATTATTTAAAACTTTCCTACAAAGACAATTTCAAGACCAGGTGGTTTTACCAGCAAATTCTATAAAACACGTAAGGAAGAGACTATAATCTTCCACAAACTTTTTCCAGGAAATACAAAAATAGGGAATATACCCCAACTCATTTTATGATGCCAACAAACCTTGATTAGCAAAATCTAAGACGGACATTTAGAGAAAGGAAATTTTCAGGTCAATCTCACTCATAAATATAGATGCAAAAATACAAAATAAAATAGCAGCAAACAGCTCTAATGTATAAAAATGATTAATACATCTCCACTAAATTTGGCTTATATCAGGACTGGAAAGTTCAAAATTCAATGTAATTAAGATTAACAAAAGAAATAAAAACAAAGAAAACATCCATTCATTTTTTTCTTGAAAATGGAAACAAAAGCCTTACAAAACAATATGTAGAATTTCCACAATCTCATAAACAGTAGGAAAAAGAACTGGAATAAATATTTAAGAGTGTGATGTGGGACTGGAAACAAGACTAGGGTGCCTCTCATCACCATCTCTATTCAACATTACACTGCTGGTGTATGCCAGTGCAATAAGAAATGAAATAAAACACACACAGATTAAAAAGGGAGAGGTAAAATTGTCATTTTCACAAGATGACTGAAGACACAGAAAATCCCAAAGAATCTACAGATAAATAAAATTACCATAATAAGAAAGAATTTCCAGGCTGCTGGACATAAAAATCAAAATATAAAATGCAAGCATGTTTACATAAATCTGCAACACATAACTGACAAATTGCTTTTATCTAGAATATATAAAGATTTTTTTTCAATGTATTTTTTAAAAGGAAAGAAAAACTAGAAAAATAGGAAAAAGATGAACAGATACTTCATTAAAGAAAAGATGCCAATTATATATGAAAGGATGTTCAATTTCATTATTCATCAGGGACATACAAGTTAAAACCACAATGAGTACTACTTATCAGTGTGGCTCAATAAAAGGATAGATAAAACAAGTGCTGCTGAGGACATGGAGCAGCTGGAACTCTCCAACAAGGCTGCTGCTGCTGTAAGTTGGTACAACCACCTTGGAAAATTCTTTGACATTATCTACTAGAGTTGAACATACACATACTCTTAACACTTGGCAATTCTACTCCAGGGTAAATGAAAGTCAAATTGAAAGCGTTAGTCGCTCAGTCATGTCCTACTCTTTTTTTTTTTTTTCCCTCATTTATTTTTATTAGTTGGAGGCTAATTACTTTACATATTGTAGTGATTTTTGCCATACATTGACATGAATCAGCCATGGATTTACATGTATTCCCCATCCTGATCCCCCCTCCCACCTCCCTCCCCATCCCATCCCTCTGGGTCTTCCCAGTGCACCAGCCCTGAGCACTTGTCTCATGCATCCAACCTGGGCTGGTCATCTGTTTCACCCTTGATAGTATACTTGTTTCAATGCTGTTCTCTCAGAACGTCCCTCCCTCGCCTTCTCCCACAGAGTCCCAAAGTCTGTTCTGAATATCTGTGTCTCTTTTTCTGTTTTGCATATAGGGTTATCGTTACCATCTTTCTAAATTCCATCTATATGTGTTAGTTTGCTGTACCGGTCTTTATCTTTCTGGCTTACTTCACTCTGTCTAATGGGCTCCAGTTTCATCCATCTCATTAGGACTGATTCAAATGAATTCTTTTTAATGGCTGAGTAATATTCCATTGTGCATATGTACCACAGCTTCCTTATCCATTCGTCTGCTGATGGGCATCTAGGTTGCTTCCATGTCCTGGCTATTATAAACAGTGCTGCGATGAACATTGGGGTGCACGTGTCTCTTTCAGATCTGGTTTCCTCAGTGTGTATGCCCAGAAGTGGGATTGCTAGGTCATATGGCAGTTCTAGTTCCAGTTTTTTTAAGGAATCTCCACACTGTTCTCCATAGCAGCTGTACTAGTTTGCATTCCCACCAACAGTGTAAGAGGGTTCCCTTTTCTCCACACCCTCTCCAGCATTTATTGCTTGTAGACTTTTGGATAGCAGCCATCCTGACTGGCGTGTAATGGTACCTCATTGTGGTTTTGATTTGCATTTCTCTGATAATGAGTGATGTTGAGCATCTTTTCATGTGTTTCTTAGCCATCTGTATGTCTTCTTTGGAGAAATGTCTGTTTAGTTCTTTGGCCCATTTTTTGATTGGGTCATTTATTTTTCTGGAATTGAGCTGCAGGAGTTGCTTGTATATTTTTGAGATTAATCCTTTGTTTCTTCGTTTGCTATTATTTTCTCCCATTCTGAGGGCTGTTTTTTTTTTCCCATTTATTTTTATTAGTTGTAGGCTAATTATTTTACAATATTGTAGCGGTTGTCTTTTCACCTTGCCTATAGTTTCCTTTGTTCTGCAAAAGCTTTTAAGTTTCATTAGGTCTCATTTGTTTATTTTTGCTTTTATTTCCAATATTCTGGGAGGTGGGTCATAGAGGATCCTGCTATGATTTATGTCATAGAGTGTTTTGCCTATGTTCTCCTCTAGGAGTTTTATAGTTTCTGGTCTTACGTTTAGATCTTTAATCCGTTTTGAGTTTATTTTTGTGTGTGGTGTTTGAAAGTGTTCTAGTTTCATTCTTTTACAAGTGGTTGACCAGTTTTCCCAGCACCACTTGTTAAAGAGGCTGTCTTTTTTCCATTGTATATCCTTGCCTCCTTTGTCGAAGATAAGGTGTCCATAGGTACGTGGATTTATCTCTGGGCTTTCTATTCTGTTCCATTGATCTATATTTCTGTCTTTGTGCCAGTACCATACTGTCTTGATGACTGTGGCTTTGTAGTAGAGCCTGAAGTCAGGCAGGTTGATTCCTCCAGTTCCATTCTTCTTTCTCAAGATTGCTTTGGCTGTTCGAGCTTTTCTGTATTTCCATACAAATTGTGAAATTATTTGTTCTAGTTCTGTGAAGAATACCGTTGGTAGCTTGATAGGGATTGCATTGAATCTATAGATTGCTTTGGGTAGTATAGTCATTTTCACAATATTGATTCTTCCAATCCATGAACACAGTATATTTCTCCATCTATTTGTGTCCTCTTTGATTTCTTTCATCAGTGTTTTATAGTTTTCTATATATAGGTTTTTCTTTTCTTTAGGTAGATATACTCCTAAGTATTTTATTCTTTTTGTTGCAATGGTGAATGGTATTGTTTCCTTAATTTCTCTTTGTTTTCTCATTGTTAGTATATAGGATTGCAAGGGATTTCTGTGTGTTAATTTTATATCCTGCAACATTACTGTATTCATTGATTAGCTCTAGTAATTTTCTGGTAGAGTGTTTAGGGTTTTCTATGTAGAGGATCATGTCATTTGTAAACAGTGAGAGTTTTACTTCTTATTTTCCTATCTGAATTCCTTTTATTTCTTTTTCTGCTCTGATTGGTGTGGCCAAAACTTCCAAAACTATGCTGAATAGTAGTGGTGAGTGGGCACCCTTGTCTTGTTCCTGACTTTAAGGGAAATGCTTTCAATTTTTCACCATTGAGGATAATGTTTGCTGTGGATGTGTCATATATAGCTTTTATTATGTTGAGGTATGTTCCTTCTATGCCTGCTTTCGGGAGAGTTTTTATCATAAATGGATGTTGAATTTTGTCAAAGGCTTTTTCTGCATCTATTGAGATAATCATATGGTTTTTATCTTTCAATTTGTTAATGTGGTGTATTACATTGATTGATTTTCAGATGTTAAAGAATCCTTGCATTCCTGGGGTAAAGCCCACTTGGTCATGATGCATGATCTTTTTAATATGTTGTTGGATTCTGTTTGCTAGAATTTTGTTAAGGATTTTTGCATCTATGTTCATCAGTGATATTGGCCTGTAGTCCTACTCGTTGTGACCCCATGGAGTGTAGCCCACCAGGCTCCTCTGTCCATGGAATCCTGTTCCAATTCTACTCCAGGGTAATTAACTAATATAAATACGTGTACACTGAGACACATGTGCAAGAATATTCAAAGCAGTATTACTTGTAACAGCAAAAACCTGGAAACATCCTAAATGTCTGTGAACTGTAATAGATAAATACATTCAGTATATTTACATAATTTGATGTTAAACAGCATTATAAATAAATTCAACACAAATGAATCTCACAACAGTGTTGAATAACAGAAGTCAGAAAAAATACCTACTACAGAATTAATTCAAAAGATAGGTATAACTTACTTCCTTTGACAGATAAAATTACCATATATCCGTAAATGGAACACTGCTCCTGCTGCTTCTGCTGCTAAGTCGATTCAGTCGTGTCCGACTCTGTGCGACCCCATAGACGGCAGCCCACCAGGCTCCCCCGTCCCTGGGATTCTCCAGGCAAGAACACTGGAGTGGGTTGCCATTGCCTTCTCCAATGCATGAAAGTGAAAAGTGAAAGTGAAGTTTCTCAGTCATGTCCGACTCTTCGCAACCCCATGGACTGCAGCCTACCAGGCTCCTCCGTCCATGGGATTTTCCAGGCAAGAGTACTGGAGTGGGTTGCCATTGCCTTCTCCGAAATGGAACACTACTCAAGAGCAAAGAATAAATTACTGACACATGCAACAACATGGACCAACCTCAAAATAATTATACTGAGTGAAAGCACTGGACAGCTAAGTATATCTTACAAGATTCCATTTAGATGAAATACTAGAAAATGCAAATTAACCTAAGTATCAAAAGCAAACTAGTATTAGCTTATGGATGGGGGGTAGGGAGAGAAGGAAGGAATTACCAGGGAAAGATAAATATGCTCACTATCTTGATTGTGGTGATGGTCATGAGTGTATGTATATGCCAAAATGTATTGAACTCTATGCTTTAAATATATGCAATATATTGTACGTCAGTTATACCTCAATAAAGCCACAAGTAGGGAGGGAGGGAGAGAGGGAAGAAAGAAAGGAGCAAAGGAGAAAGGAAGCAAGCATGCAAGAGGGGAGGAAAGAATTACCAGGGCATGAGAGAAAGAAAGTCTGAACGATTAGCTTGAGAAGTTATTTAACATTTCTGGGCCCCAGCTGTTTTATCTATAAAATGAGACTTAAAGAGTTTCGACAGTTAAATGAGACAGTGTATGCAAATCCTTGGGCTTCCCAGGTGGCACTAGAGGTAAAGAGCTCACCTGCCAGTGCAGGAGATGTAAGAAAGGCAGGTTCAATCCCTGGGCTGGGAAGATCTCTGGAGGAGGGCATAGTAACACACTCCAGTATTCTTGCTGGGAGAACCCCATGGACAGAGGAACCTGGCAGGCTCGCGAAGACCCTATTAGTACATAGGGTCGCAAAAATTCGGACACGACTGAAGTGACTGAGCGTACATACACACACTCACACGCAAATTCTTAGTGCACAGCATATGTTTGTGTGTATATCTTTTCTTCTTTTCTTTCTCATTCACTCCTTTAAGAAATATGAGTATCCAATTGCTTCAGGCTCTATGCTAGGCACTGGGATACAACAGAATATTGTATACTGTTTCCCTTATAGAAGAACATAGAAACAAATAACAAAAATAAGAAATTACAACATTTTATAAATACTACAAACAGATATATGATCTTGAGAGAGATTATAAAAGGTGATTTTGACCTAGTCAAAGAAATTAGAAAAGGAATCCCTGGAAAGGTGAGTATTAATACATTGCTGACCTCTAAGGTCAGTACGTACAAATAAAGACTAAGCATGTATAAAACTTCGACTGATAAAAGCCTGTCAATAAAATAGCCAATGTTTCTAGAGAGGAAAAAGGAGTCTAAATAAACCTAAGTCTGGTATGAGCTAAAGTTTGAAAGGCAATTTGGGGTCATACCATGTAGGCCTCTTAAGAGCAATCAGAAGCCTCTGAAGTGGTTTCAACAGGAGAAGTAACAAACTGAATTTTGAAAGAGTTCACTTTGAACTTTCAAACTGTAGTTTGAAAAAGAAACCTCCAATTGCAGTACAGAGAATAAATTGCAGGAAAATAGGACAGTTCTCCTAATAGATAGAGGACAGTTAGGCACTACTGCTATAGTCCAGGCAACAATAATGACAGCTTGAATCAGGACAGTGCTGTTAGAAATTCATTCTATCAAAAAATGTTTCCTGAGGGCCTACCAAGGGCCAAGCTCTATCCTAAGTGCAAGATGATGAATAAGCAAAAAGGAAAAAAAATAACCCTGTTCTTGTGGGATTTATATTCTAGTGGGGACAGATTAAATAAGTAAAATATCACTCATATCAGGTGGCTGTTAAGTGCTAAGGAGAAAAATAAAGTAGCAGTGGTCAAGGGGAAGGACGTGTTTTCTCAATGCCCACAGAAACATTCACGGGTCAGATTCTGAACAAAGGAGGATGACCCACGAGTCCTGGACTTCTTATAGTAACTGACATAAACCAGACTAAAAGGCATAATTACAACTGCCCTATTGGTCTCAAGGTAGATAATTATAGTAGTGATGTTAAGTGTTGGTCGAGAAGGAGGCTAGAGGATGGGCCAGGAGATGCAGAGTTCCACAGTCTTGCCTTTTACTCTTTTCAGTGATGGAAAGTCTATCAGTAAGGGACAGCTTTATCCACAGCACTTAGGGCTTATGGTCCCCCTTTCAACTGCAGCAGAAAGGTGGAAGTCAAAGAGGATTTGTCTAACGTTAAATACTTAGTTCCCCAATTCTGACCAGTTGATAAACTCCAAGAAGGCAGAAGCTGAATCCTTATCACCCCCCAAATCCACACAAATGCCTGGCACACAGCAGATGTGGGATATACATGGAAAGAATAAATGAATGGTGTATTGTATCTAAAGGCAACATATCCCTATATTAGCAAGGAAAACATTTTAAACGTGTTCACATAAAAATTACCAAGTGGGACCAGCCACAAAATAGCCTTAATCAAATTAAATTATGCTTATATTGATAGTTTTTAATTGACTATTATATTCTAAGAGTATTAAAGAAAACCATGTTTTGTAAATTTGCACAATTTAAAAACATATAATTAAGGATTTTTAAAAATAAAAGTCATAAAACTATATAGCTAAATGACAAATTCAGAAAACTTAAGTCTTTTCAAGTTATTTTAGTATGTTTAATGACATACTTAAAGAAACAGTACTTCTTACCCTACAAAATTCCTCAGTTTTATCACCTTGCTAGCATATTCAATAAAAAATATATAGATAATATTCTCAAGCAGTGATCTGCAAACCACATCAATGCCACTGAGAGCTAAGTATAGCCCGCAGTGGATAGATACAGAGAACCATGACTTTAAAGTATAACTAGAGTATACTTTTTTAAGAGTAATTGATTACTTTTATTCAAATCCAACTAAAATTTTTCTCAATTATTCATATTCTGAAATGTTTCTCGATAATGAATTATTAAATGACTTATTAAAAAATACATACCTTTCTCTTACAAAATCTGCTAGTTCTTTTGTTGATATCTGTCCATGTTTCATATTATGGTAAAGGACATCAAAGCCACTATTTTTTTCCCCCTAAAATTTAAAAAGATTTTTAGTTTAACAAAAGAAGAGATCAAAACAACTTAAGCATAACTAACATGCAATTCCAATGTTCAAATGAGCTGTTTTCCTTAAGTTAAGCATTGCTCCCCACTGTATAATTTTAAACTGTATCAAAGGAATGCTATAGGCTTTGATTAAAGTGTACAATATATTATATACACATATATTCACAACACACATATACACACTCTATAATCACTATTATAGATATAATCACTATTAAGGATATATTAATGAAACACATTTGAAATTTTAAAAAAATAAACGCAGTGTAATTTAGGACTTTATTTTCTTGGGGTCCAAAATCACTGCAGATGGTGACTGCAGCCATGAAATTAAAAGATGCTTGCTCCTTGGAAGAAAAGCTATGACTAACCTAGACAGCATATTAAAAAGCAGAGACAGTACTTTACTGACAGAGGTCCGCATAGTCAAAGCAATGGTTTTTCCAGTAGTTGTGTATGGATGTGAGAGTTGGACCATAAAATAACCTGAGTACTGAAGAATTGATGCTTTTGAATTGTGGTGTTGGAGAAGACTCTTGACAGTCCCTTGAACTCAAACCAGTCAATCCTAAAGGAAATCAATCCTGAATATTCATTGGAAGGACTGATGATGAAGCTGAAGCTCCAATACTTTCGCCACCTGATGCTGACTCATTAGAAAAGACCCAGATGCTGGGAAAGACTGAAGGCAGGAGGAGACGGGGATGACAGAGGATGAGATGGTTGGATGGCATCACCGACTCAATGGGTATGAGTTTGAGCAAGCTCTGGGAGTTGGTGATAGACAGGGAAGCCTGGCGTGCTGTAGTGCATGGGGTTGAAAAGAGTTGGACACAACTGAGTGACAGAACTGAACTGAACTGAATTTAGGAAAGATAAACATGGACCATTACCAAATCCCACGTCAATCCCTTTAACCTATATTGAGGGATTCCTGATTATTTAACTCAGTCTATACTTAAAATAACTAAATCCTGATTTTTGAGTCAAAACAGCATTTACTAATCACATAAGCACTAAACACCACAAAACACTTTATCATCGCTAATGTAAGTCTTTCAGTAAACTTAACTTGAGATATGAGAAAGAAGGTAAAATTTTAACAGAAGAGCAGTAAGACTATTGGCTATGTGTTAGTCACTCAGTTGTGTCCGACTCTTTGCAACCCAATGACCTCAACTAATGGAAAATTAACAGAACCAGACTACTATACAACCCTAGAAAATCTTAAAGCCATTTAATCCAATACAAAGTTAAATTAGCAAGGAATAACAAAGAAAACATTAGAAACAGAAATTTTATGGGTGAAATGAAAGAATATAAACTAAGTTCAACAACTCTTTTTACAATCAGTAGTTTTAGTTTTTCTTTAGTGATAATAAGAAGAACTGAACATATCTGTTGGAAATAGAAAGCCAAAAGCAAGTGTTATGCAATCTGAGACTTAGTTTTCCACAGCTGACCAAAAACAGGAAACATATTATAGAAACTTCCGGCTATGTTGAAGTGATTCCTAATAAACCTGTCAACCAGTAGAGCAAGTAATCAGACTGTGACACATATAAAAAATTAAAATATATGTAATGAAATAATACAAATAATAGGCCTAGCATTTTGAACATCCGTTTCCATTTTATCAAGGATATAAAACTACAGTCTCCTATAAATCTAAACACATCCATTTTTGTTTCTATAATTTTTCATGTTTCAAATAAAGTATGATCTAACTTTAGTTCTTTGCTTTCTATGGATTTTTCATGCAAATTTATTCCAGCCAAAATAACATTCTCTGAGGTAACCATTATCTCTAGTCTATAGCAAGCAAAAATAACAACATAAAGATTAGTAAATAAAATTACAGACAAAATAATCAAGGACCTGAAATCTCCAAGGGATTTATTCCATTATTTGAATATACTGCAGAAACTATAAACAAACTATCCACCAACTCCCATAATACAGTCATGAACCCTGAAGAAAAACCAATCTGAAATCTAAAATCATAAAATCCATAGTCTGGAGCTCTCTCTCCCCAAAATTCTTCCCTGACAACTACCAGTTGTCACTGGCACATAATTCTAAGTCAGGTTCCCAATGTGTGTTATGCATATTCATTATGCATATTCAAATTAGAAATAAGCTGGTGCTATGCTGTGTTCAGTCCTGTCCAACTCTTTGCAACCTATGGACTACAGACCGCCAGGCTCCTCCTCTGTCCACAGGACTCTCCAGGCAAGGATACTGGAGTGGGTTGCCTTGCTCTCCTTCAGGGTATCTTCCCAACCCAGGAATCAAACCCATATCTCTGGTGTCTCTTGCATTGCAGGCAGGTTCTTTACCCACTGAGCCACCTGGGAAGCCCACTCATTCATTTGATGCTCTAAAAAATGTAAAAACGCCCGATTCTAGGCAGTTTTCTTAATTTCACAAACCTGTTAACACAAATATTTACTGGATCATTAACTTTTCTTTGACAAAACTAAGCAAAAATTTTAATACTTCAAATGGCTCTCTCTCCACACACACACACGAATATACATGTATCTTTAAGAAAAATGTTCAAAGGTAAGTACCAACAAAGAACCCAAGCCTATTATTACCTTATCAAAACTTACTTTATGGCTTTTGACAAGAGATGACAGTGTATTAAGTACACACACGTCTGTACACAGGTGAGACATACAGGAGACAGAGCACTAGAGCTCAGGTCTAGACACATTTGGCTTCAGTATCTGCACCCGAAAAAAAACTGGAAATTCTGGGGAGATGGGGAAGACTACTCTTGAAACTAGCAATCCTAACTCAATTCTGTCACCATTTGAGATTAACCAGTTTTCTTAACACTGGAAGTACCTCCATCCAAGTTCTAATTAATCTTTTAATAGCTACCAGTGTTTTTATTCTAATTCAAAGACAAGTAAAATAACAGGAAATATTTCTGAATTACATATCCATTTTATCATCTTAGACCTTGAAGTGGATATGTTCCTATCATATCCTTTAAATTAATTTTCCTTCTATATTGGGGTATAATTGATTTACAATGTTGTGTTAGTTTCAGGTGTATAACAAAGTGATTCAGTCACACATACACATTCTTTTTCAGATTATCTTCCCATATAGGTTATTATAAAATACTGAATATAGTTCCCCGTGCTATACAGTAGGTTCTTATTGGTTATTTTATATGTAGTAGTATGTACAGGTTAATCCCAAACTCCTAATTTATCCCCATCCAGCACCGTTTCCCTTTGGTAATAAGTTTTTTTTGACACACAAAAAAATTTATCTTAACATATTCTGTTAACTCAAGCAAGCAGAGCTTGCTTTTTCTTAGCTAACTACAAATACATAAATGTACAAGCAAATAGACAACAGTTTTACTATCAAGTAGAATTATAACTAAAGGTGTTTTCTGGTCTTCAGTATTTCACTAAAACTGTAAATTTTCATGCCCTTTGTCCAGCAATTCCACAGTTAGACATCTATACCGCAAAAACACACATACAAAGATAAATGTGGAAAAATATTCACTGCAGTACTGCTTATAATTGTGAAAAAACAGAACTCAAAAATATCCATCAACATTACTGGTTAAACAAATGATAGCATCTCCTACAATGAAATATAGTGTTTTTTAATTGCATTAAAATCTTGCAGTCGCATTTTAAGTATTAATCTCTGAAATCTGCCCAGATATACATATTATCAGTGAGAAAAAAGAGCATGATGCAATTATTCATAAAAGCCAAAAATAATCTAATGTTGGGAATAACCTAAATGTCTCAAATTGATGAATGAAGAGACAAAATGAGGTAGATTCACACAATGGAATACAAATTAGCAATAAAAAGTAACAAACACTGACACATAAGACTTTATGGATTAACCTCATAAACACTTTACTAAGTGAAAGCCAGACACAACAGACTATATGATTCCGTTTATACAAAATTATAGAACAGGCAAATCTACAGAGTTGAGGGCAGAAAAGAGCATTAAATGTTAAGTGGGCATAATCTAATTACTGGGAGGACAAACATGTTCTAAAATTGATAATGGCTGAACCATTCAGTACAGAGAAGGCAATGGCACCCCACTCCAGTACTCTTGCCTGGAAAATCCCATGGATGGAGGGGCCTGGTGGGCTGCAGTCCATGGGGTCGCGAAGAGTCGGACACGACTGAGCGACTTCACTTTCACTTTTCACTTTCATGCATTGGAGAAGGCAATGGCAACCCACTCCAGTGTTCTTGCCTGGAGAATCCCAGGGACGGGGGAGCCTGGTGGGCTGCCGTCTATGGGGTCGCACAGAGTCGGACACGACTGAAGCAACTTTAGCAGCAGCAGCAGCAGCATTCAGTAAAGTTAGTAAAAATCAATGAATTGCACACATATACTGGGTAGATTTTATGATATATAAAATATTCTCCAATAAAACTTTTTTAAAAACAGCAAGGTGTAAAACAGTACATGTAGAATTTTATTTTCATTGAAAAAAATAACAGGTTGCACGCATGCATGGTCAGTCACTAAATTGTGTGTGACTCTCTGCAACCCTATGGACTGTAGCCTGCCAGACTCCTCTGTTCTTGGATTTCCCAGCATGAATACTGGAGTGAGTTGCCATTTACTCCTCCAGGGAATCTTCCTGAACCATGGATTGAACCCAGATCTCCTGCACTGGCAGGAGATTCTTTACCACTGAGCCACCCAGGAAGCCCAACAGGTTGCATATATGCATACAAAGAGAATCTAAACTATTAACAGCAAATTATTTCTGGAAACTGGAATAATGAGCACAGATAACTTTCTAATAAACAAGTCTTTAATACAGAAGCAGTAGAGTTAAAAGCTATGATGATAAGCAGTTTTAAAATGCAATTTTCTCCCTAGTATGTTACAACTGTTGATATAAAATCTTGATTATCAACAGCCAGTTTTTTTTCTTCTTCCCCTCAGTTTTATTCTTTTTTAGTAACAATTTTATCGTGATATAATTCACACGATACAAAATTTTTAAAGTGTACAATGCAAAAAATGTTAGTATATTTACAGAGTTATAACACCACTACTGCAATCAATTTTAAAACACCAAAAAGAAATTCAAATCCAAATAGCTAAGTTTTTAAGAGAAGGTATTTACTCATCAGTGATGAGCTTTATTTTCAATTGTTTTTTTTTTCCAATTTATTTATAATTGGAGGACAATTGCTTTACAATATTTTGTTGGTTTCCACCATATTATCAACATGAATCAGTCATAGGTTCCCTCCCTCTTGAACCTCCCTCCCCCCTCCCAGCCCATCCCACGGCTCTAGACTGTCACAGGGCGTGGGTTTGAGCTCCCTCATACAGCAAATTCCCTCTGGCTATCTATTTTACATATGGTAATGTATCTGTTTCATGCTACCTGTCAATCCATCGCACCCTCTCCTTTCCTCACTGTGTCTTTTTCTTTAGTTTACTCAACACGTAAGAAAATACCTATGTCCACAAAAAAAAAATCAGTACACTAATGTATAGCAAATGTTTATAATGTTTGTAATGTTTAGAGTAGCATTATTCATAATAACAAAAAGATGGAAACACCCCAAAGGTCCATCAGCTAACAAATGGACAACCAATGTGATACACCCATGCACTGGAATATGATTCAGCCACAAAAGAAATGGAATACTGATACATGCTATAATATTGATGAACCTTGAAAACATTATGCTAAGAGAAAGAAGCCAGTCACAAAAGACCACATACTGTATGATTCCACTTTTATTTAAGGCCAGAAGAGAGGTATCTATAGAAACAGAAAGTAGATTACTGTGTTTCTGGAGGTGGGGTGAGGATGAGACAGGATTGATAAAAAGGTACAGGATTTCTTTTTAAGGTAATTTAAATTTGACTGTGATGATGGTTTGCAAATATCTGTGAACACTACCAAAACACTGTACATTTCAAATGAAAAACTGTATGGTACACAAAATATACTTCAATAAAGTTGTCAAAAAAACTAAATCATGAAGTGAAGTGAAAGCAGCTCAGCTGTGTCAGATTCTTTGCGACCACATCGACTGTAGCCAGCCAGGTTCCTCTGTCCACGCAATTCTCCAGGCAAGAATTCTAGAGTGGGTAGCCATTCCCTTCTCCATATCTTCCCAATCCAGGAATCAAATCCCAGTCTCCCACACTGCAGGTGGATTCCTTATGACCTGAACCATCAGGGAAGCCCAACTAAGTAACAGTTTATCAATATTATTGATAATCAATTCTAGCAGGGAAATTTTCAGTATTAACTGGCAAGAACAGCTACTAACACCACTGCTGATCCAAGAAGGACAATTACAATGAAGGCTCAGACTAAGAGAGGATCTTTTCT
Organism: Dama dama; assembly: GCF_033118175.1. Taxonomy (NCBI): domain Eukaryota; kingdom Metazoa; phylum Chordata; class Mammalia; order Artiodactyla; family Cervidae; genus Dama; species Dama dama. The sequence continues at coordinate 17,011,883 of NC_083705.1, forward strand.
CTGCTAATCTCAATGCACGCTGCAAAGAGGTAGCATTTTCATAGAAATTCCCCTGAATGTGCCCAAGGTAAATAAAATTTTGTCATAATCCAATACAAACAGGTATAAAAATCTTTTTAGTAAGTCCTAATATGAAGTGGAAAAAAATTTCATCATCCTTTAAAAATCTAAGTCCAGAATCATACAGATCCTTTCAGTTCAGTCACTCAGTCATGTCCGATTCTTTGCGACCCCATGGACTGCAGCACACCAAGCCTCCCTGTCCATCACCAACTCCCGGAGTTTACTCAAACTCATGTCCTTTGAGTCGGTGATACCATCCAACCACTCATCCTCTGTCGTCCTCTTCTCCTCCTACCTTCAATCTTTCCCAGCATCAGAGTCTTTTCAAATGAGTCAGTTCTTCTTATCAGGTGGCCAAAGTATTGGAGTTTCAGCTTCAACATCAGTCCTTCCAATGAACACCCAGGACTGATTTCCTTTAGGATGGACTGGTTTGATCTCCTTGCAGTCCAAGGGACTCTCAAGAATCTTCTCCAACACCACAGTTCAAACGCATCAATTCTTTCGCACTCAGCTTTCTTTATAGTCCAATTCTCACATCCATACATGACTACTAGAAAAACCATAGCTTTGACCAGATGGACTTTTGTTGGCAAAGTAATGTCTCTGCTTTTTCATACACTGTCTAGGTTGGTCATAACTTTCCTTCCAAGGAGTAAGCGTCTTTTAATTTCATGGCTGCAGTCACCATCTGCAGTGATCTTGGAGCCCCCAAAAATAAAGTCTGACACTGTTTCCCCATCTATTTGCCACGAAGTGATGGGACTGGGATGCCATGATCTTAGTTTTCTGAATGTTGAGCTTTAAGCCAACTTTTTCATTCTCCTCTTTGACTTTCATCAAGAGGCTCTTTAGTTCTTCACTTTCTGCCATAAGGGTGGTGTCATCTGCATATCTAAGGTTATTGATATTTCTCCCGGCAATCTTGATTCCAGATTATGCTTCTTCCAGCCCAGCGTTTCTCATGATGTACTCTGCATAGAGGTTAAATAAGCACGGTGACATATAAAGCCTTGACATACTCCTTTTCCTATTTGGAACCAGTCTGTTGTTCCATGTCCACTTCTAAACGTTGTTTCTTGATCTGCATACAGATTTCTCAAGAGGCAGATCAGGTGGTCTGGTATTCCCATCTCTTTCAGAATTTTCCACAGTTTGGGGTGATCCACACAGTCAAAGGCTTTGGCATAGTCAATAAAGCAGAAATAGATGTTTTTCTGGAACTCTCTTGCTTTTTTTTTTTTTTTTAACAGATCCTTTAAAAGAACATAAACTTAGTACCTATCATTTCCTCTAAAGATGCTAACTGATGTAAGATACTTGAAATTAACAGTCTGATGTATATCAGTCCAGATTCCTTCTTTGCATACAAAAACTTGCTTCTTTTTAATACAAAAATGAGGTCATATATGCATATTATTTTACATCTAAATCATCAATTTAAGTGAAATTTAGCTGAAAAGATAACTAAGTTATAAGTAAGGCCACAAAGTCACTAAAAATGTTCAGATTTTTTCTGGTCTAATATAGAGTCTTGCGGCTTCCCAGGTGGCTCAGACAGTAAAGAATACACCTGGAATGCAGGAGACCTGGGTTTGATCCCTGGGTCAAGAAGATCGCCTGGAGAAGGGAATGTTAACCCACTCTAGTATTCTTGCCTGGAAAACCCATGGACAGAGGAGTCTGATGGGCTATAGTCCACAGGGTCACAAGGAGTCGGAGACGACTGGGCGACTAAGCATACAATATACAGTCTACAAGTGAGATATCCTTGAAACTTCAAGTTAAAATGTTTAAATAAGTCATCAAAGCTATTTTGGCAACTCAAAACATTCACTTTTCCAGCTGATCTTATAACTATACACTTAAAAAATTTTTAATAGCTATAAAATACAATCAAAATACAAAGTATTTCCACCTGAAAAAAACTGTACACTCTATTAATAATGCTATGAAACTCCTATTTTAATGAAAATGGAACTGTCAACATATCTGGGTTTTAGAGAGCCATGGAAATAATGAAAACTCACAAAACCATAAATCCTATAGATTTTAACTGGGCTCTGATACTTCTTCAAAGAACTCTTAAGGGGAACTGTAAACTAAAGACTAAAATTAAAAACCTGGATATTCTTCACTTTTGGTAAGTCAAAGAACTAGAAAATAGGCAAAAGATTAAGAGTACATGCTACATAGTCAGGCTATTCATTGAAAAGTTGGCTTTACCTAGGTTCCCTTTTTAATCAAACAATTTTCTGGGAGAGAAGGGTCAGGACGTCCGGTCACGTGAACAGCAGCATCATGCCTGGGCGTCCTCTCAGCCCTGAACCGCTTCAAAGATGAACAAAGATCGCCATTTCCCACCTCCCTACATTCTCCTACTCCAGCTCTTACTGCCACTGAACAGGTAACCTAGGGCACACCAGTGCAAGACGAAACATTAATGTGTGTTTGATATCATCTAATTTTATTCTGCCTTCTCTGAAAAACATGATGAAACATTAAACTAATTCTGAAGTGTTTCTTTTTTTTTTTTTTGCTTTGAAGAATGGCCCCTCTAGTGAGGAGTTTTCTAGATATTTTTGATAGGAATTCAACAAATATGCAATGATGGCCCTCCAGGGCCATTTCTTTTTTGCTTTGAAAACCACTATGAAAAAAGAATACATGCGCACAACTTTTCTACAGGCAAACAGGACTTCAACCACAAGTGATAACCTCTATGTATTAAAATTTTCACACAAGATCACTAAAACTATTATGTAGAGCTCTTGGCAAGATACTGTTAGAGCAGAAAACTGATTAAATATAGAATGAGTACTGCTCAGCAGTCAGAACAGTACTTACTCAAACACATCTGGTAATTGGTTAAAAGAAACAAATCTTATTACTTAAAAAAAAAATCATTTTCTCACCCCTCAAATACTCCTCCCATATCTTTTAAATTACAACTCAGCTCTTCCAGTTAGTTAAATCCTTAAGCCATATAAAAAAATATTTTATAGATACAACAAAAACAGCAGAAGCAAATAGTTTTGAGCTAATTCTCTACTCTTTTATATTTCAAATTTTCTGTAGTATTCTGTAAATAAATTTGTTTTCATTACTTTCAAAATGAAAAATAAAACTATTGCAGCTTTTTCAAAAACTTCTCAATCTATGCATGGAAAGACACACAAGGCTACCTTCTTAATCTGGCATTTCATTCACATTAATTGGTGATTTAAATCACCAATCCTCACTTTTCACAAATGGAAAAAACAAAAAGTGCAAGTAACCTAAATGTCCAAAAGGGGAATGCTAAAAATTACGTCTTATCTAGTCTATGAAACCTATCCTGAAAATATTTTCAAAGAATACTTAATCACGAGAAAAATGTTTTGATGTTAGTATCATTTGAAGATATCAAGATACAGAAGTATACAGTAGAATTCGCTAAGAATTTTATATTTCCAAAAGAAAATTTTGGAACAAAAGGCTACAGGTAATTTTTACTTTCTTATGTCTTTTAACTATCACATAATAAGCTATAAATAAAAAGGAAAACACACACACACACAAACACCAAAAATAGGAAAAACAGCTTCACTGACTATCTGTTGTTATTCAGTCACTCAGTCGTGTCCTACCCTGCAACCCCATACTGCAACACGCAAGGCTTCCTTCCCTACCCTTCACTATCTCCCTGAGTTTGCTCAAACTCATGTCCATTGAGTTGGTGATGCCATCCAACCATCTCATCCTCTGTTCTCCCCTTTTCCTCCTGCCTTCAATCTTTCCCAGCATCAAGGTCTTTTTCCAATGAGTCGGCTCTTTGTATCCGGGGGCCCAAGTATTGGAGCTTCAGCTTCAGCATCAGTCCTTCCAGTAAATATTTAGGGTTGATTACCTTTAGGATTGACTGGTTTGATCTCCTTGCAGTCCAAGGGACTCTCAAGAGTCTTTTCCAATACCACAGTTCAAAGGCATCAATTTTCCAGTGCTCAGTCTTTTTTATTGTCCAGCTCTCACATCTGTACATGACTACTGGAAAAACCATAGCTTTGACTATATGGACATGTGTAGCCAAAGTAATGTGTCTGCTTTTTAATATGCTGTCTAGGTTTCTCACAGCTTTTCTTCCAAGAAGCAAGTGTCTTTTAATTTCATGGCTGCAGTCACCATCCACAGTGATTTTGAAGCCCAGGAAAATAAGTCTCTCACGGTTTCCATTGTTTTCCCATCTATTTGCCATGAAGTGATGGGACCAGATGCCACAATGTTAGTTTTTTGCATGTTGAGCTTTAAGCCAGTTTTTTCACTCTCCTCTTTCACCTTCATCAAGAGGCTCTTTATTCCTTTTCGCTTTCTGCCATAAGGGTGGTGTCATCTGCATACCTGAGGTTACTGATACTTCTCCCAGCAATCTTGACTCCTGCTTGTGCTTCATCCAGCCCATCATTTTGCGTGATGTCCTCTGCATATAAGTTAAATAAGCAGGGTGACAATATGCAACCTTGATGTAATCCTTTCTCAATTTGGAACCAGTCTATTGTTCCATGTCCGGTTCTAACTACTGCTTCTTGACCTGCATGTAAGTTTTACAGGAGGTACTGTTGGTCTGGTATTCCCATCTCTTCAAGAATTTTCCACGGTTTGGTGTGATCCACACAGTCAAAGGCTTTAAGAGTAGTCAATGAAGCAGATGTTTTTCTGGAATTCTCTTGCTTTTTCTATGATCCAAGGGATGTTGGCAACTTGATCTCTGGTTCCTCTGGCTTTTCTAAATCCACCTTGAACATCTGGAAGTTCTCGGTTAACATACTGCTGAAGCCTAGCTTAAAGGATTTTGAGCATTACTTCGCTAGCCTGTGAAATGAGTGCAATTGAGCATTAGTCTAAACATTCTTTGGCATTGTCCTTCTTTGGGACTGAAATGAAAACTGACCTTTTCCAGTCCTGTGGCCACTGCTGAGTTTTCAAAATTTGCTGGCATATTGAGTGCAGCACTTTCACAGCATCATCTTTTAGGATTTGAAATAGTTCAGCTGTAATTTCATCACCTTCACTAGCTTTGTTTGTAGTGATGTTTCCTAAGGCCCACTTGACTTCACACTCCAGGATGTCTGGCTCTAGGTGAGTGATCACGCCATTGTGGTTATCTGCGTGGGTCATTAAGATTCAGTGTATTCTTGCCACCTCTTCTAAATGGCTTCTGCTTTTGTTAGGTTCATACCTTTTCTGTCCTTTACTGTGCCTATCTTTGCATGAAATCTTCCCTTGGCATCTCTAATTTTCTTGAAGAGATCTTTAGTCTTTCCCATTCTATTGTTTTCCTCTATTTCCTAGCATAGTTCATTTAAAAGGGCTTTTATATTTCTCTTTGCTATTCTCTGGAACTCTGCATTCAGATGGACATATCTTTCCCTTTTCTTCTTTGCCTTTGGCTTCTCTTCCTTTCTCAGCTATTTGTAAGGCCTCCTCAGACAACCATTTTGCCTTTTTGCATTTCTTTTTCTTGGGGATGATTTTGATCACTGACTCCTGTACAATGTTACAAACCTCTGTCCACAGTTCTTCAGGCACTCTGTCTATCAGATCTAATCTCTTGAATCTATTTGTTACTTCCACTGTATACTCATAAGGGATTTGATTTAGATCATACCTGAATGGCCTAGTGGTTTTCCCTACAATCGTCAATTTAAGTCTGAATTTTGCAATAAGGAGTTCATGATATGAGCCAGTCACTGGCTATTAAGCAACTAATAACTAACACTTCTTATCTAAGGTCCCAGCAACCACTAATTTGCATTACTTGTACCTTCCTATCTTTTCCCTCAAGTCAAGCAAACAGGCTTGTCATATCTTCCATACATTTTACTCTTGCTATTTCATCACGGAGCATGTGTGATGGAAATGATGGAATTCTGTGCCTCAACTTCATCACACAGTTCACTAACCACTTCCCAATTTAATCCTCTCTGCCTCTGGCCACTGCAGCAACGTCCTCTAGCCTCTTTACCAGTAGATACACAGAGGAACCCTGAACAACATAGGTTTGAACTGTGCAGGACCACTTACATGTTTCAATAGTAACTACTACAGCACTACTACACGATCAGGGGCTTCTTAAATCCAAGAATGTAGAGCCCCATTATAGAGAACCATGGATGGGAAGCACCCACTATAATAACTGTAAGTTATACTCTGATCTTCAACTGTGCAGAGGTCAGCACTCCTAAACTTCATATTTCTCAAGGGTCAACTATAATTATAGGTCTCCATTACTGCCTGGCTTTTGTTTTTCCTCACATCTGACCAATTTTTGTTTATCCCTATGGACCAGATTTCTACTAAAATTCTTCCAATTCAAATATTTTAATTTTTCCACACTAGATAAATTTAAAGACAAGCCCTAATTCCCTTTCCTGCATAATTTTCCTTGCCATTATATTTCTAGAAAGACTTCCCAGTGTGCTTCTGTTAAATTGTTCCACAATTATAAAATCAGGATGGATAATCTGAGAAGATACCCTATGACTCAAAAAATTACTTGCCCTCCTCCCAAAACATACGCGTGTGTGTGTGTGTGTGTGTGTGTGTGTGTGTGTATTTCCAAGGGCTTCCCGGGGGCTCGGTGGTAAAGAATCCGCCTGCCAATGCAGGAGATGAGATGCGTAGATGCGGGTTCCATCCCCGGGTTGGGAAGATCCCCTGGAGAAGGCAATGGCAACCCACTCTAGTATTCTTGCTTGGGAAATCCCATGGACACAGGAGCCTGGTGGGCTAAAGCGCATGGGGCCACAAAAGAATTGGACACACAACTTAGCGACTAAACAACAACAATGTATTTCCAAAGGGCTTATGCTAATCAAAACTGCAGGAGGACACAAAGGATACTGTTCTCCCATGCCTTTGTCTAAATAATTTAAGTAGTTCTGAAAGGATTAGAACAATTAAGATTCAGTCTGTAGGGCTGGAAAAGAACCCAGACAGCAAATTTTTATCACCCTGTATCAATTCTCTAAAATCCTTCCCCTAAATTGAACTAAATCAGTAACAATTTCTTAGTAAATGCAGACTATATTTCTTAGCAAATTTAGTAAAAGGAGACTAAATCAGTAACAATTTCTCAATTTCAACAGTAAAGGCAAAAACAAAAAATAAACCACCCTTCCACTCCACCTCCTCCCCAGAAAAAAACCTATGGGACTGACAATAAAATTCAGTTCCATCTAAAATAATACAATTACATAATATCTACCTGACAAGTCTACTTGAACCAGGTTAGATGAACCTGTAGTTTGAGTTTTCATAGCCTGTTGCAGTTGAAAATAGTTTGGGCATAGATAACTGGCTAACATATAATAACACATTTTAACATATATGCTATTTGCTTGTATATACATAGGTTACCTTTGGAAAGCTACATTAAAAAACTGGTAACAGTGAATTGCCTTTTTCGAGATCTTGGTGGGTGGATAAAAAGAGGGAGATCTTATACTACACTCCCTTTTGCACCTGTTAAATACTTAAACATGTAAATATGTTAATTAACATATATATGCAAATATACAAATGTACAACCTTTAAAAATTTTTGTATATCATCTGATGGGATCAGATCTAACTACAATATTTGTAAATTTCAAGTAACAGTCTATATTCTGGGTTTCTATGGTCACCTCAACTAATTTTCTAAAGATGTATATTTTAAAATTTTCATATGGATAAATAACCCCAAAGAATGTGTATATATGTATGTGAGGGGGTACCATTAGTCTCTCATGTAGGATACTAAATTTAGATTAAATAACCAAGCAAAAACATAATAATGGTTTGCATTCCATAGTCCTATTAATAGCAACTCCAGACTTTTTAAAAAAATTTTTAATCATCCCAGTTTATCCATGTAATGACAGATCAAATTTTGGATATACAGTATTATATGCCTTTTACACGGGGGACTGGGGCGTTATGTAGATTTTGGTATTGGTCCTGGAAACAATTCCCCAAGGATACTGAGAGAAAAAGATATAACCAGGTGCTCTGAATTTATTTAAAAGTAAAGCATGACAATACCAGTGAAATCAACAGATAAATGACATGATACTTCTTAACCAGTTAAGCACTAAAAGAAAAGAAAACAAAAGGAAGAAAAACTTCAAAACAGGGAGTTCTCTGGTGGTCTAGTGGCTAAGACTTCGAGTTTCCAGTGCAGCAGTCTGGGGTTCGATCCCTGGTCAGGGAACTAGAGCCCACCTGCCACAAGTAAAGATCCCATGTGCCACAACTAATACTTGGTGCAGCCAAAAAAAAAAAGGAAAAGATTCGGCACAAAAACGCCTAAGATAATTGTTATTCATTCATATGCTGAATGGAGATCTTCAACAAAAGTTACCTAAGTAAAAATGTCATTTTATTACAACATAATGTATGCTAAAAAATACTTGGTGTCTTTGGGAGAATGCTTTATATCTTATATAGATTGGGATCACGATGTAAAATGAGGCCTATTTAAATCATGTTATATGTACTCACTTGTTTTTTCCCCTTATTACTATGAAATCTACTTCTTAAAAATAAAAAACCTTTTAACACCTGAATTAAAATTATTTGGGCTTTATAAAAAATATAAATCACCATTTTAATCACTATAATGTAAAGTGGACATCTATAATCTCAAGAGTACTAAAAACTAGTACTGGACTCTAAGAAAGAAGCAGCATTGGGAGACACTTCTTCACTGTAATATTTGTCAGTAACTTTTTTTTAAAAAGTTAAATAATCTTTTGAAGGGCTAAGAACTGTTTTTATATTCTGAAGGTAACTGTGGATATGTTATCAAAATTATTTTTGCCATCTAATTTTAATAGAAAGAAAAACATTTTCTAGTTGATTATCTTTGCAGCACTATACTCTGTGGCAAAAACTGACTTATCAGCAACAAAACACCTGTTGTGTAGGAAGTTTTGTATATATTTTCCTCTTCAAAGGTTAGTATGAAAAAGAGGAATTTGTAACGTAGCATATAGTTTTAGTTAAGAAAAAACTATAAAGAAAAAGGCAGGATGTGTTGCTTTCAAATGAACTTGAAGAGAGTTTGAATGATTCAAATTTTCCTCTAACAAAACGCCACAACAAAAAGATCTGTCTTTTTATATGTAGGGAAAAAAACAATTAATAGCCTGTTTGGTTAGAAACCTAAAGCTTTAAAGATTCCCATTACCTCACTTTGACAAGTTTTATTTTGTTTTGACAGTGCCACTTTAAACATTAGTGGAGAAACGTGAAATTGAATAGAGAAATAAATTCTCTATTTTAAGAAATTATTTTATAATGATTCAGAAACATGCAAATTTTTAAGCTCTCTAAAATAGACAGCTAAGAATTCTGAGAAGCTATTTAGTTCTCAGGGTTTTCCAGTTCATTTATCATTCTTTGGAGCTTTTTAAGAGCCAATTTAGCACATTCAGTCACAACCAGGCTTGGAAGTAAAATAAAATGCAGTCTATTTTAAGAATATGTACACAATATTGGAAGTGAAAACAAACACTAAACATACACTAAAACAGAAACTAGACTTGGGATTCTCTCTAGATCTCAAATATCCAAATTTATTTCCATACCTCTACTAAGAGGGAGAACAAGGGGCACACAAAAATCTGCACAAAAAGGTTCATAAAACATTATTCATAAAATAGCCAAAAACCTCCCCCAAAAGGCTATGTTCAAAATCATGGACAGAAAACAAAACATAACTTTTAAATGTTAATGTGCAGTTATCAAACTTGAAAAACACAATCATGCATCCAAAAAAAAAAAAAAAAAAAAACACTCTAAGAACGTCAAATTTTAAACAATCCTTATAGAAGTTTCACAAATTGCCTACATAAAACCTAAAGTCTAAAATCAACAGGCTATATCGAAAATCAAGGGACTCAGAAGAGCCAAAATAATGTTGAAAAAGAAAAATGAAGTTGGGAGCACTCACACTTCCACATTTCAAACTTACTAGAAAGCTACAGTAATCAAAACAGTGTGGTACTAACATAAGGATAGAGAGAGATACCAATGAAAATCCAGAAATAAAACTCATGTATCTATTGTTAACTGATTTTTGACAAGAGTGCAGAAACTATCCAGTGGAAAAAGAATAGCCTTTTAAACAAATAATGATGGAACAACTAAACCCACATGCAAAGAATAAAGGTGTACCTCTTCCCAGCACTGTACACAAAAACTAACTTCAAATGGATCATAGGCCTAAATGTAAGAACTAAAACGTCATATAAAACCCACAGAAATAACACAGAAGTAAACCTCTGTGATCCTGGGTTAGGAAAGACTTCTTAGATATGACAACAAAAGCATAACAGATAACAGAAAAATTAGAAAAATTCGACTTCATCAAAATTAAAAACTTATGTGCTTCAAAGGACACCATCAAGCGAGTGAAAAAAACAACCCAAAGAATGGGAGATAATACTTACAAAATCATGTTATCTGCAAACCAAAACTACAATGAGATATTACTTCACACCCATCCACTACAATAAAAGACAGATAACAAGTGTAGTCCAGCATGTGAAAAAACTGGAACCCTCAGACATTGTCAGTGGGATTGTAAAATGGTGTAAAATTTTCCAAACTTTGGAAAATGTTTGGCTGTTCCTCAAAATATTCAACATAGAGTTACTATATGACCCAGCAATTCGACTCCCAAATGAAATGAAGACATGTGCCCACATAAAAACATTGTACAAAAATGTTCACAGCAGTATTCATAACAGCCAAAAAGCACAACCAAACAAATCTCTACCACTGATGAATGGCTAAATACAGTACAAGACACACACACACGTACATTATTTGACCATAAATTAGAATTAACTACTGTTAAATGCTACAGCCTGGGTGAACCCTGGAAACATGTTAATGAAAGAAGTTAATCATAAAGGACCACGTGTATGAACCCATTTATATGATTATGCCCAGAGTAGACAAATCTACATGGTAAGGAAAGATGACTACAAATCTACATGGTAAGGAAAGATGACTACAAATCTACATGGTAAGGTAAGATGACTGCTAATAAACACTGGTATCCTTCCTTAGATGAAGAAATTGTTCTAAAAACGTGGTTGACGTCTGCACAACTCTATGAACATACGAAAAACTCTGAATTGTTCATTTAAATGAGTTGTATGGCAGGTGAACTGCACCTCAATAAAGCATGGTTGATGTCTGCACAGCTCTATGAGTATACGAAAAATCCTTGAATTGTTAAATGAGTTGTATGGCGGGTGAACTCTACCTCAATAAGGCTGTTTTAAAAAAAAAAAAACAAAGCTGACGTCTAGTATTTGTGTCGCTTGTGGAAAACAAGGAACATTCAAGACAAATAACTACAAACTGATTTGATTACTAAGCAAATCTGTGGGTGAAATAATTAGAAATTAAGAATTTAAGTCATTCCTTATTCATTTTATGCATACCACTCTAAATATTTCTACATCTTAACTAAAATGGAATTGTACCTCTTGCAACTATCAAGCCATAAAATGGGATTCCTGAGACACCTGAGTACACATGTTCCTTTCCTGTACACGGCTGAACTCTACTCCCCAATACAACAAACAATAACTGCGGAAAAACACTCCACAGGGAGACTGGGAAGTCATTCTCAGAGAACCACCTAAAACCAATACTGAATTTAGAGAGGTGTGGAAAGAATGAGGAAGGCGAAGGAGCCCAGGGAACAAGGGGAAGTATGGGTGCATTCAAGCCCAAGGAATCCAGTTACACTAAATTCAACTTTTGTACGCTTTGTGAACAGGCCCAGAGGCAAAGTCCTGGGCGCAGACCAACGAGTCGAGCTGCGAGGCCGAGAGGAAGTGCTGATCCAGCCCAAGTCCGCACGGGAATTCGTGGGGAAATGGTGGGGGGCCGAAGGGCTAAGATGGGGGCCTGCGGGGCGGGAAGGAGGCGAGCCTCCCCGCCCGGCTCCGGGCCGCACTCGCCGGCAGCGCGCAGCCGGGGTGGCCGCGCCGCGGGCCCGTCGTCCGCGTCCGAACCGCGGAGCGCGCCCGGCGCCGGGAGTCTCCGGCGGGGCCGGCGGCTGGCGGCCGGCGGCCGGCTCCCGTCTCCCGCCCCATCCGGCGCTTTGTCCCCGCGCGGGCGGCGGGCGGCCCCTCGGCGTCCCCGCCGCGGGCTGAGGGGCCGCGCTGACAGCCCCCGCCCCCCGCCGGGGCGGCGAGCCCGCGAGTCGGCGCGGCCGACGACCCGTCACCCGACGGGCTTCGTCCAGGCGGGACGCAGCAGGCGGCGGTCCGAGGACGGCGGTCCGAGGACGCCGGCCCTGCCCGCAGAGCCGCCGCCACCGCCCGAAGCGCACGCAGGCCGAGGTCAGGCGGAGAAACTCTCGGCCTCCGAAACCCACACCATGTCCAACATCCTTTTCTTACCCAAAAATTCTCAACGAAATGCGCCATGACCATCGTGCCGCTGCCGACGCCGCGCCGGGTTCCGCGTCCGCGCCCTCCCGCCGCTCCGTAAACACCGGCCCGGCCCCCACGGCGCCCCCGCCTTTCGCTGCAGCCGCCGCCTTCTTCCCGGAGACCTGCCCGCACCCTCCAGGGCGCATGCGCCACCTAGCGGCGGCCGCCGCGGGGCGAACCTTCAAACGCCCAGGCTGGGTTGCGCATGCGTCCTAGGCCCCATTCCCGGGCTTTTCGTCCTCATCCTCTCTTCCCAGCGCTGGCGCGTCGGAGAATGAGTATTCTTTTTGGAATGGTGGAGAACCCGGTCCCGGCGCATCACCCGGGAGACTGCCCGCACCCTTCGCTGTGCGATGGGTACTGGCATAGGGACGGGGCGAAGAGAAGGGCCGGCCAGAAACAGTGGAACCCACCGCCAGGCTGCCTTCTCTCTCCCTCCTCAGAAGACTCGCTTCCTGAGCTTTCGAGGATCTCGGGGAGGGACCCAAGTTGGGGCCAACTGGGATGGGGGAAACTTGGCCTCTAGCCAACCGGAGAAGACTCTGAAAAATGGTCAACAGGGTCCCTTTCCTTGATAGGGAATTAAGAACCAAAACAAAACTTTCCGAGGCCGGAAAAGGAGGAAACGCCCTGGAGCCAGAGAGCTGCCCGAGACCCAAGCACCAAGTCCGAGGCCGCTGACCTCCAGCACGCCCGGAGCAAACCGGCCGGGACTGCCTACTGCAAGAACGTGACCCGAAACCGACGATTTTTTCCTAACTCAGCCAGTTTTGTCTCTCTTTTCTTTTCTTTTCTTGCAGCACTTGTTCACGTAAGTCCATAGTTCTCTCAGCAACTTGTACATGTTGGAAAAAGAAACAAGTTCAGACACGCCTCGGCATTTAACAGAGACACCAAATCCCCTTCCCACGCCTTGCTTTCCAGAGGTTAAGGGGAAAAAAATTAAACCAGGTCAGTTAGGTCCAAAATATGCAGTTCTTGAAGCCAAGCCGGACAAACAGATTTAGTGTAGCTTTAACTGTACATGCATGGCACACCTCTTCAGATCTTGCGACTTCAAACATGCGGAACACTACACCACTATTTGTTCATGGCAAATAATTTACATCCTCAAAAGTAAGAACCACATAGTGCTTTTCACAAGGATGAAGCTGTGAAGGGTGGTTAAGTAGGGATCATTAGATAATGGTATTGTGATTATATCTTTTAGAAATAAATAGGATGTTATAAGACACCTAGGCTTCCCTGGTAGCTCAGTTGGTAAAGAATCCGCCTGCAATGCAGGAGACCCGGGTTGGATTCCAGGACTGGAAGATCCACTGAAGAAGGGATGGGCTACCCACTCCAGTATTGTTGGGCTTCCCTCGTGGTTCAGCTGGTAAAAAATCCACCTGCAATGTGGGAGACCTGGGTTTAATCCCTGGGTTGGGAAGAGCCCCTGGAGAAGGAAAGGGTTACCCATCCAGTATTCTGGCCTGGAGAATTTCATGGACTGTATAGTCCATGGGGTCGCAAAAAGTCAGACACGGCTGAGCGATTTTCACTTATAAAACACCTAGGATTTGCTTTAAAATGAGTCTTTGAGGGAGGAGGAATGGGTAGGGCTATAGAAGAAGTAAGACTGACCATCAGTGGGTAATTCTTGGAGCTAAGCATTGGAAATGGGGTTCACTTTACTGTCCTCTTTTTGGTATATGCTTTTTCCTTTCTTTAAAAAGTCTTCATAACACTATCATTTACACCTAGTTTTGGGGAAAGTCAAATTTAGAGGTTTGCTATAATTCTCTAAGCCAGTAGTCTAGCACTGTCTTTCTTGATGCTGAAGAAATTCTAAGAAAAATACAGCCATCTAGTGCGCACATACTAAATAACTTAAGTCCTATTGGACTCTGCAATCCCAGAGGGGCTCCTCTGTCCATGGAATTCTCTGGGCAACATTACTGGAGTGTGTTGCCATACTCTCTTCCAGGGGATCTTCCCCAACGCAGGGACTGAATCCTGGGTCGCTTATGTCTCCTGCTTTGGTAGGTGGGTTCTTTATCACTAGCACCACCTGGGAAGCCCACAGCCATCTAGATCACCCTGCAGATGAGCATGGCATTAAATTCCCAGTTTCACTAACCACTACCACACTTAGACCTGGACAGGAGCGGCCCTTATCCTGGACCCCAGGCTTTAAAGGACCTTACATGTCATAAATTTATTAAAAACATGAGTTCCTCTCCTACAGATGCTGAACTCTGGCCCATAACTATCAGTACCCTCTCCCATGACCAGTGCTATTCAGGCTCCTAGGAAACATTTTGGATCTCTTGCCCTTTATCTTCAAAATAAAAGGTAGAACTCCAAATGCAGTAAAAATTTGTGGGTGCTATAGCTGCCCATATCAGAGATAGAACTGCTTTGGAGTTAGGCAGAATCTGAGCAGCAGAAGCGCTTAGGTAAATCAGAAGACAAATTAGTTAACTTGTGAAGGCTTCCTCTCAGCTGAGTGCAATAAATACTTGCATTACAAAGTCGTTTTTTTGGTGGGTTTTTTTTTTTTTTGCATAACAAAGTGGTGTCTAGTACAGATTTTCCTTGTTTTAGTGTTCCAGTTTATGATTCCAACACCAACAATTTTGCACAGTATTCAAAGAGTTGCACAAGGTACACTGATTTCCATTTCGTACTCTTCACACTGTTCCCATGTTTATCAGAGGCCATGAAGAGAAATCTTCTGTATATTTTGGGTATTTATTGATACAAGATTCATCAGGCTCAAAACACCATGTGCTATAATCGCCTGGTATTTAAATTGTGGGACTTTATAGTAATTAGTGATTAAGGTCACTAATCTTCAGACAAGATGGTGTAGTAGAAGAATGTGGATGGCATTAACCACATTCTGACCTCAAGTGAGGTTTCCAAGGATACAGAGTGTAGATAAGGCTCTGAGCCAGTAGCCTCACTCATGCCTTAAGGTATTCATGCCCCACACTCTTAAGCCTCACTTATCCAAACACACTCTGAAATTTTTTTTTTTTTTGAAATTATTAAATACGTAGATAACAACAGTGTTCCACTCACTCCTGCCTATAATACCCAGCACTTAATAGTCACTCAGTAACTGTTCAGTGCAAGAATAGATGAATGACTGAACATATTACAATGTCAGGGTGGATGGGCTTTGGGTTTTCAGTAATTCCATTCTGATTTTAATAACTCATACTTTTAATTGTGCTAGATCTTAGAGCTTATAAAAATGTTGTTATTTAAGTTCCACTTGACTTAATTTCCTCACATCACTTTAAATATTTTCAAAAGAATTTGGAGGGGCTTGAGTATACTTAAAAGTATAAGCTACTTTTTTTTTTTAAGCTACTTTTGTAATAAAAATAAAACTGAAATGATAATATTCAAGATTGGCTCTGGCAGGAGATCTTCTGTTGGGAAGGGGCTACTAAACAATTTAGCCTTCAATTTTGGGGTGATCCTCATCTCCAGAATCTTCTCCCTCTTAGGAGCTCTCTCTAATTATACCAGCTATCCATATGTTGGCTTCCAGGGGATGCTCCTGTTCACCATTAAATCTCTGGCTCAAGCAGTTATGTTACAAAAGTGAAAGTGAAGTCGCTCAGTCATGTCCAACTCTTTGCGATCCCATGGACCCTCCATCCATGGAATTTTCCAGGCAAGAATACTGGAGTGAGCTGCCATTTCAAGTTATGTTATAGCCCCGCTAAAAAGAAACAGCAAACCCAAAATGGAGTCATGGTGCATTTCATAGAGAATTTTTGGGAGACAGAAGGATGTTGGAAATTATGTGAGTTTTGGAGCCCAAGGGTTTCTGCCCTTGACCTCAGCCTATGGGGGCTTTGGGCAGTGGTAACCTCGGTACTCGCAGGCTCACAGCCCTTGTAGAGGCTGGAGGATCTCAGTGTGGGGCTCCTTTACTAGTTTAATCCATTTTCCCAGCCCCAAGAGCCATGAGAATTGTTGGTGGTTTCCGACTGGGATCACACTGGGTTGATTTAAAAACTGGACTAGGTCCAATAAAAGCTACTGCTACTGGGGATTTTGGAAGCCAGAAAACCTAAAAAATTGGTGGCTATGGATTGAACATTTAAACATGTTATAGTGCTTGCCACCTCAAGAAAACTTCCATGATAAGTTGATTATGGAATAGGTTGGTTGGATGCTAAGTTTCCCACCAGGCTCAAGAAAATTTCTGTGCAACAAGTTATGCTGTGAAACACCCCACAGTTTCCAACACCACACGTTTCTCTCTTAGGTGTTAGTTCAGCTCCACAAAACCCAAAGGCCTAGTTAAAGAAATGGCATCCTTTATATCCAGACTTTGTTACCAAACCAGGCTTACTTGCCTGACTTGTAGCAAGCCATATGCTGAGATGCCAAGGTTTGTAGCAGAGAAAGAATTTATTCACAAGACAGCCAAGGGAGGAGATAGAACAAGTCTGAGATCTACCTCCCTGAAGGCAAGGGCCTTGAGATATCGATGGCATAAAGAAGCAAGGTGGTCTTAGGTGTAGGGAAAAGTGATTGGAGGTAAGGAAAAGGTGAGGTAGTAAGCCTCCTGGGCAGGTGTATTTGGGTTACATGCTTCTTTGTGGGATGCATATTCAAAATTGGAGATGATTAGCTTGATTCCAGGGTGGGCTTTTCAGCCCTGTGACATCAAAAGGTCATTTCATCCAATACCTGCACAGGCCCAGTTTTTGGGTCAGTGGTCCCAAACAACTTTACCCAACTTGAACTGGACAGGCTGACTCTGAGTTTCTAGGAAACAACTTAAGCCCCCATTGTAGTGACCTCATAGATTAGAGGTGTTATCTAAGTGGTTAAAATGTCTTGTAATATATTACCTAAGCTATGTGAAGCTTGGAGAGTATACATTTAAAGAAAGAATAAGAAAGAGGAATACCTAAAGCTAGCTTCATCACTAAAGGTGTGTTACAAGAAGAGGAGTTTTTAAACAAACCGTTCCTTTATCTGTTGTTTTGTAAGACACACTTAGGGATTTCTGTTAAGACATCAGCTTCTGTTAACCCTATGGGGCGTGGTTTCAAGTTGAATGTGCTACCTTCTGGCAATCTACTTATTTTATATCTGAAAACTATGGTCCCAAAGCTATAAATACCTACAAAATTGGCAAGATCTTACTAAAGAGGATCTAGAATTTTGTCTCCTGAGAATCTGACTTGGTAATTAACCATCAGGCGGCGGGAGGGGGGGGGGTCCCAATATATGGCTGGACAGAGATGTGGATTGCACCCCGTTTGCAGCCAGATATGGCTGGACAAAAATGCAGGTTAAATTCTGTCTATGCCTGAGATCCTGCCAAACTGCTGCAAACTCTCAGGGGATTTACAATCTAGATTTATAATGGCCATTGTGATCACTGTTCCACTTGGATAAGATTATTCAAAAAGTGCACTTTAAAGTAAGAATTCCCACATCAAACAGTAGAATAATTATTTTAATTTGTCTATAGAAGCCTCCAAAAGGCTTTATAATTAAAAAAAAAAAAATAGCTTCTTTAAAAGATTCACTGTTAGAGACTAATGAAAGAGTAAAGATATTTGAGGTACCTAAAACAAAAGACTGTAAGACTGACTTAACTCCTGCTCTCCCCACTATACTCCTTTGAGTGCTCATTCTAGTCATCCTCTGTCTGAATTGTTTTTCCACTCTGAAAAGACTACATGACTACACACAAAACTCTGCCAAGTTAATGACCTGACAAGCTCCCCTATATCTACCTTCAAAGGAGGGTCCCCATTTGGGCACTTTCCAAAGTTGTCTGGGACTCCAAGGGATTTTTCTGGTAAATTGCTGTTATTTCCATAATCATCAAAGGGAAAACTAAATATAAAATTAACAGAAAACTTTGCCAAATTCTGGTAAATACTGAAGCCTGCAGATAGAGTCCTGGGAAAGCCGACAAAAGTTGGCTAAGTGTGAGAATTCTTACCAGAGTCAGTGCTCCTTGGATCTCAGTCTGCAGGTCCCAGTTGAGAAAGGAAAAGATAATGTCATGTTATCCCCTCCTTTACAAAACCAGACCCAGTGGTTATTGATCCTTTCTCTCCCAGGGACAGCTGTTATCTTCTTTTTGGTCATTATCTAAGTCTTTGTTTTGACCATCTTTGGGAGTAGCTCTAAGATCTTGGCAGGGTAATGTCTTTTGCACCTTCTTTGGGAATGCCTCCTAAAACCAAGGGATTGTTCAGTACGGCCAGAAATATTCACTGTTGTCCCAGCTAAAACCTGAGAAGATATCTGAAAAAAACCCTGACCTCTTGTAGTTTCCTCAAATATCTGATGACAACTCTCCAAACTAACATTTTCAGTTTTCTTCCACCCTTCTAATTTGGAATCCCTAAGAGCAAAGACTGCCCTCGAATTTCCCTGGAAGGGACTACACCAGGCCTTCTTCACTACCCAAATGACAACCAAACATCGAGAATTTGAACTCTGGATATACATCTCCTAGCTGAATAAAGACTCTTCCTGCCGTCTGCTCTTGTGTAAATGCTGTACACCTTCAAATCAAATTGACTAAGAAAAGAAATAGCTGACATCAATGTAGACTGCTTCCACTCAGATTGCAAGATCAAGATTTCATATTTTAACTAAACATGAAACCTTCTCTTCTTGCCTTTACAAAGGATGGCAATGGCCTGCAAAATAATGATGTCACCCATATTTCCCAGGACATTGCTAAGAGGGGGTGATCTCCAGAATTTAGAACAGCTTTTTATTTCGGGCCAGGAAAAGAACCTAACTGACCCTTGGCTTGAACAGGAAAATGCAGCACTCCCTGGAAATGAGTCCATTAACAGTACCTTAGTGGAAGTGGTTTTGTGCCCCCATAGGATTTATCTTTGCCTGTGATGATTATCATTCTCCTTGAGCCTGTAAATACCTAGAGGCTGGCACATAACCAGGTAATGCCTTTTAGGTTATCTGACTGTGCCCTTAACTGTCTAAAAACAAATTGAGACCTCATTGGTCAACTTCCTAGAATTTAAATGATCAAGTTTGAAAGGGCTTACCAAGAGGCATTCTTGTTTCAGGATTTACTTCTTTTGGTAGGGCTCAACTTCCCTAGTTACGAGTGAATACAAATTAGACTATAATCAGGAAGCTCTCCTTGACTCTTAAAAATATTGCAGCAGCTGATGCAACAGCAATAGCTGTGCAATAGCGTGCAATAGTGTGTGTGTGTGTGTGTGTGTGCTCAGCCACTAAGTTGTGTCCGACTCTTTGCAACCCCATGGGCTGTAGCCACCAGACTTCTCTGTCCATGGGGTTTTCCAGGCAAGAATGTTGGAGTGGGTTGACTTTTCCTTCTCCAGGGGATTGTCCCGACCCAGGGATCGAAGCTGCATCACCTGCGTCTCCTGCATTGGCAGGTGGATTCTTTACCACTGAACCACCTGGGAAGCCAGTGAAACACAGACCCTTAGACAATCTGGCCAAAGTTGTTCTTGATAACAGAATAGCCCTTGATTATCTTTTAGCTGAACAAGGTCTGTGGTGGTCTGTGCCACTACCACCTGCTACAACCTTCTGAGGAAGTTGAAACTCAGTTACATAATATCACTGAACAAGCCATTTGGCTTTAAAAGGTGACTTCATCAAGGTGTCTTTTTTTGACTTATTTGATCTTGATTAGTTTGGGTCTTGGGGGCCATGGCTCCAAAATATACTCTAGATATGGAAATGATCCTGCTTAAAATAATCATAACAATCTCTCTTGTGCATTGTATTCTAGCAAGAGCTTATCAAATGCGTATTCACAGCTGCTAACTACCAAGCAAAATGATCTCCAAGCAAATAATCTCCCTAAGTTTGGAACATGGAAAAAGAAACAAAGGAGTGACCGACTTAAAAAATACAAGCCTGAAATGCAACCTGTGAATACCATGTAAGATTCAGCAAGAAACAGGAATCAAGGAAAGCTGTGGGAACTATAGAGTGGTGGCTGAGAGTGGCATTAAAGCTTTAAATGTTGGCCACATCTTTCAGTTAGGCTGAGAGTTTGATCAAAAGGGGGGAATTGTTAAAAATAAGCAACAGATCCCAAAGTAGGGTCACTTATGCTAAGCTTCACTAAGATTTAATACCTAACTTAGTTGCAATTTCAGCCTCTCCCAGGAGTGGAATTTTAAACCCATGTCTGGAATTCCCTGGTTAGCACTAGTGAGTTACCTGGTGGCTCAGCAGTAAAGAATCTGCCTGCTAATGCAGGAGACGTGGGTTTGATCCTCAGGTCAGGAAGATTCTCCGGAGGAGGAAATGGCAACCCAATCCAGTACCCTTGCCAGGAAAATTCCATGGACAGAAGAGCTTGGTAGACCACAGTCCATGGGGTTGCAGAGTCAGATACAACTGAGTGACTGAAAAACGACATTGCAGTTTCATCCTCTCCCAGGAGTGGAATTTTAAACTGATACCTGGAGTTTCCTGGTCAGCACTAGTGAGGTAATCTACCTAAGACCCCCAACTTTCCCCTAAAGGAAGGTGACCTTGCTTGAAATGATAGTCTTTTAATGTCTTTGTCCCAACCTCCTTCTGCTTATAAAAGCCTTCCATTTGCTGTAGCTCCTGAGAGCCTCTTTTATTTGTTAGCTGGGATGCTGAATTCATGAACCTTTTAATAAAGTCAATTAGATCTTTAAATTTACTCAGCTGAATTTTTTTAACAGCTCAAAGCATATTTCGAGTGTTAAAACATACCTTGATAAGTAAAGAGGAGAAATTAACACAAAATAACTTAAACCCTCAATTCTCTGGTTTACAAAATATTGAATATCTCTAAGATTTGAGAGCAAGTCACCCAGAGAACTTCCTCTTTTCATTCCTTAGTTGGATCTCCTATTTCCAATCCTGGATTCACAGCTCACAGAATACTAATCAACATTGAATTACAAGAGCCATTTCTTCATTATATAATCTAAAACTAGTTCTATTCCAGAAGAGTTGCCTAAAGTAAAACACATTTTTTCTCATTTATATTCTATATAATTTTGCAAATGAACTTCTGCTTGTTCCCAAGCTGAGTGGCAGAGGGGAAGCTCCTATTAAAACAACAACAACAACAAAAACCCCCTCTCTTATCTCCTGCTAATTTCTTCAAGGAGCAGCATCCTATGTTAGATGCAGTAGTCCTTCTCTGTACTCATCTTATACTTGACAATAACAAGTGGTTAAAAAAAAAAAAAAAGCTACGCTCCATTAAAAGACAGAGGAGAAACATGCAGGCCCCTGAAATCTGGTGTTCTCCCTTTCCCCTACTCAATAGCAGCATAGTGAAAGCAAAAGCTTTATGCAAAACAGAAAAAAAGCACCAACTTGGCAGATGGTATCCAGACAGGCTGCTCTCCAAGGGCCAGGAGGTAGAAACGTTCATCAGAATGCAAGATGGAGCTAAACATCACCCTCCACATACTCTTCTCTGTTCAAGCAGGTTCAAGCACACCTTTTCTCTCTCCTGAGCGCATCTGGGATTGACTGCTCCTTGACATGGCAGCATCTCTTCCTTCACAATGAGATGTACTTTCCCAGGGACTCTCTTACCTTGCCATCCATGAAAAAAATACAAAATACCTGATACATTGTTCAGGGGGTTACAGTGCTAGTAACCACAGGGAACCCAACAGTGATTTCAAAAATAAAGGAAGAGAAGACTTCCCTGGTGGTCCAGTGGTTAAGAGTCTGCCTGCCAATGAAGGGGATGCAGGTTCGATTCCTGGCCCAGGGAGATCACACATGCCACAGGGCAACTAAGCCTGCATGCCACAGCTGCTGAAGCCCATGTGCGTACAGCCTGTGCTCCGCAACGAGAGAAGCCACTGCAAGAAGTCTGCGCACGGCAGCTTGAGAGTAGCCCCCACGTGCCGCAGCTATAGAAAGCCTGGGCACAGCAATCAAGACCAAGCACAACCAAAAACTAAATTTTCAAAATATAGTAAGGAAAAAAAAACAACAAAATATAGTAAGGAAAGAGAAATCACTAAAATACAGACAGAAAGGTGATATATGACAGGTTGAAAACATGCAAAAGTGTTTGTCATCAGTGTTAAGGAGAAATGCAAAAGATAACACAGAAAGTAAAGTTATAAATATGTGAAAATATATGTGTAAATGGACAAAAATCAAAAGAAAACATGGAAAATGTTTATGTGTTATGGTTGTAAGATTATGACAATTATTAAACATTTAAAACTTGTTTTACTGTAATAACAATATGATTTAAAGAGCAATCGTTATTCTTTGTTTTCATTTAATTATGACTATAACTGGGTCAAATCTTCCTTAAGTCTTTCATTAACTATCACCTCTCTTTCATTTATTCAAGCAATAGACAATTATTGAGTATTTAATACAATGAAAAGAGTATTACTGCTCTTAAGAAATTCACAATGCAATATGGACTTATGGGAAAGACAATAGAGATGATTACAGTGATATAACAGTTGCCCAGGAGAATGCCTGGTATATGGCTGGCAACCAATGAACATTTATTAAATGACTAAATCAGTGAATCACTTTGTTCAGAGGAATAACCTCAAAAAAATTCAATTTGTGCTTTTTCTTTTCTTTTTATATATTTTTTTCTTTCTTTCCTTTTCCCCTCTGGTTCTTTCTTTTACAAGGAAGGTGACAAGAGATTGTCTGGATTCAACGAGGCGCTTTTCCATTAGCTGGTTTGAGGTTCATGTGGGTAGTGGAGTCCAGAGCACATTCTGAAACTCAGTGCTTCTGGGACCAGCTAGCCTCCTCTGAGGTCGCTGTGTGTGACAACTGGGAGAATAGAGAGTAAAATAGGAATTGTAACCATCAGAACCCAAGAAAAGAGATACTTTTGGCTGAGCTAAGAATGGAGGAGTGGGCTTGGTCTCCCTTTAAGACTCACTGAAGCCTGAACAGAGATCTCAGTCACCACCAGACCAGCACCTTCTGCACCCCGAGGAGCACCAGATTTCAGCAACAGCATGGTATACCAGTAAGAAGCAGAGTCCCCGGGTTGCTTGGTCAAAAGAGGAGACAGAACGAATGGTCAAATAAATGGAGCCCTGTCCATTCATTTAAATAACACTTATTGAACACCTATAGTAAGACAGGCCCTCTTCTAAATACTGGGGATGTTATAGTGAACAAAACAAATGCCTTTGCTGCTCTCGGGGCACGTAGTGTGGGAAGAGAGCCCCAGGAATACAAATAAGATCCTTGAGGAGAATGATACATGCTATGAAGTATAACTGGGATAGAAAGTGGTGAGGATCAGGTTTCCCAGGTGCTGCCAGTGATAAAGAGCCCGCTGGCCAAAGCAGGAGACAAGAGAGACACAGGTTCGTCTCTGGGTCGGAGAGATCCCCTGGAGAAGGGCGTGGCAACCCACTCCAGTATTCTTGCCTGGAGAATCCCATGAACAGAGGAGACTGGTGGGCTACAATGTCTCAAAGTGTTGGACACGATTAAAGTGACTTAGCATGCACGCACGTGGTGAGAAGGGACCTCTTTACAGAGTGGCCTCTCTGAGGAAGGTGACATTTGAGCACAGACCTGAATGAACCAAAGAATCAGCCAGGCAAACACCTGCACAGGTCTACATTGAAGTATCAGACCATGTAAAGGCTCAGAGTTGGCAATGAGCTTGATTTGTTAGAATAAATGTAAAGGAGGGCAGTATAGTTGGAGAGCAGTGATAAATTAAGAGAGGATCCAAGATGAGGTCAGAGAGGGAGGCAGAGGCCGGTCGTATTCTAAGGAAGGTGGTATTCTAAGCTGCAGTCCAAGGAAGCCAATGGAGGGTTTTAAAGCAACCGAGATATGATCTGATTTATGTTTAAAAAGATCACTTTGGCTTTGGCCTGGTGCACTGGGATTGGGTGGAGAGGGAGGTGGGAGGGGGGATCGGGATGGGGAATACATGTAACTCCATGGCTGATTCATGTCAATGTATGACAAAAACCACTACAATATTGTAAAGTAATTAGCCTCCAACTAAAAAAAATAAATGGAAAAAAAAAACAAAAAAGATCACTTTGACTGCTCCGTGTCAAGGGGTTTGGGGGGCAGTAATTGGAAGGCCACTTAATAAACAGATATTGTAGCCCTGGGAAGAGAAGGTGGTGGCCGGGACTAGGTGAAACAGTGGGAGTGGTCAGAAGTGGTCAGGCTCAAGATTTGTTTTGAATGTGGAGCTGACAGAATTTGCTAATGGATTGGAAGTAGAGTGTGAAAGCAAGAAAGAAATCAAGGATGGTCCTAGGAGTTATGCTTGAGCAAGTAGGTGTATAATGGCGCCATGGAAATGAAAAAGATATGGAGAGCAGCTGGTTTGAAAAAGGGAGGTGGATTCAAGAGTTTTGGACATATTAGGTTTAAGATGCCTATTAACAATCCAAGTGGAAATGGCTATCAGACTTTTGGATACATGACTTGGGAGTTGAACACAGATGTCAGTTTCAAAGACATAAATTTGAGAGTCATCACCACATATAGAGAGATGAACAAATCACACATAGAGGGGGAGGGGAATTAAGTTGAACCAAAAATTCTGGGGCACTTCTACACTTACATGTCAGGAGAAACAGATGAGCCAGCATCAGAGATTTAAAAAGAGTAGCAAAATAGATGAAATATAAGGAAAAAAGGATGACATTGAAGCTAAGAGAATGTTTTAAGAACTGATCAATGGCCAAATACGAAAAAAGAGCATTGCATTTAGCAGGCTGGAGGTAGTCTTAGCAAATGTTGATTCTTTGAAGTGGTGGAGAAATAAACCTGATTGGAGTGAGTTGAAAGAGAAGGGGAAGTAATGACTGCAAGTACAGACAACTTATTCAATCAGTTTTTGCTGTGAAAGGGTACAGTGAAACAGGCAGTTATTGAAGGGATCAAGGAATGAAAGGGAAGAAGCCTTAAAAGTCATGCTTGGGGGTCA
This sequence comes from Dama dama, assembly GCF_033118175.1. Lineage (NCBI taxonomy): Eukaryota > Metazoa > Chordata > Mammalia > Artiodactyla > Cervidae > Dama > Dama dama. The sequence goes on from NC_083705.1 coordinate 17,037,382, forward strand.
GAGGGGATGTGCCAAAGAGAAGGGAAAGGGGAGATAATTACAGAAATGTGGTCCCTGAGTAGAGGAAAGGACCTGGGATCCAGAGCAAGATCAAAACATCAAGAGAATATTTCTGGGGACTTTATTGGTTGTCCAGTGCTGAGACTCCGTGCTCCCAATGCAGGGGGCCCAGGTTTAATTTCTTGTCAGGGAACTAGATCCCACATGACTCAACTGAGTTCACATGCTGCCCACATGCCACAACTAAAGATCCCACATGCCACAACTAAAGATCCCACAAGATCAAAGATCCTGTGTGCCACGACTAAGACCCAGAGCAGCCAAATAAATATTTTTTTGTTTGTTTGTTAGTTTGTTTTTTTTAAATCTTTTTTTTTTATTAGTTGGAGGCCAATCACTTCACAACATTTCAGTGGGTTTTGTCATACATTGATATGAATCAGCCATGGATTTACACATATTCCCCATCCCGATCCCCGCTCCCAAAAATAAATATTTTTTAAGGAGAGAGTGTTTCTGAATTCCCAGCTAATAATTCTAATTGAATCTTGACCAACTCGTTGGAAAAATAATTATAACTGTGTGTGAAATTTTAGTTCTGCATTTTCGTTCATGTATTGGGCTTCCCAGGTGGCGCTAGTGGTAAAGAACCCACCTCCCACTGCAGGAGACATAAGAGACACAGAGTACCATCCCTGGGTCAGGAAGATCCCCTGGAGGAGGGCACGACAACCCACTCCAGTATTCTCGCCTGGAGAATCCCCATGGATAGAGGAGCTTAGCAGGCTGCTGTCCATAGGGTAGCAAAAAGTCGGACATGAATGAAATGCCTTAGCATGCATGTTCATGTATTATCTTACCGAATCCTTGCATCAAACTTACGAGGTCACTACTATTGTGCTGTGCTATGCTTAGTTGCTCAGCTGTGTCTGACTCTTTGCGACCCCATGGACTGCAGCCCACCAGGCTGCTCTGTCCATGGGGATTCTCCAAGCAAGAATACTGGAGTGGGTTATCCATGCCCTCCTCCAGGGGAATCTTCTCAACCCAGGGATTGAACCCAGGTCTCCACCTTGCAGGCAGATTCTTTACCATCTGAGCCACCAGGGAAGCCTATTCCAATTTTACAAATAAGAAGATGGGCTCCATGAGATGAAATAAGTTGCAAAGATCACAAAAGTAGCTAAGTGGTAAATTACTGTTAGCTTGTGGTAAATTTAACAGTGGTAAGCTACAGTACCGTTAACAGAGGCATGAACAGAGTGTTTGGAAGGATGGTAAATGAGACCGCAAGCAATAGAAGAAGTGTTCAAGGGTAAAATTTAAACTCATCCACCCAGGGCTTTTATTCATGTGTTTTTTAATTCATACTCTGACGTTCATCAGTTGCCACATTCTTTCCATATAGAAGTCCCTTCTTTGGTTATTATCACTCTAACCCAGGTTCTCTAAATGGATATGAATGATAACTAATAAGGATCACATAAAAGTTTCGAGTTAATTTATTTACATATATATTATTTAAAAAAGTCTTTGGGGCTTCCCTTGTGGCTTAGCAGTGAAGCATTTGCCAGCAATGCAGGAGACGCAGAAGCATCAGGTTTGATCCCTGAAGGAGGAAATGGCAACCCACTCCACTATTCTTGCCTGGGAAATCCTGTGGACAGAGAAGCTGTCGGGCTACAGTGTGTGGGGTCCCAAAGAGCTGGACACGACTGAGCCACTGAGCAAAACGTCTTTTCTCTCCTCTGCACCGGTTCTGAAACATGCAAGAAATGTAATTGTGCAAAAGCTCATATTCTAATCAAAATCCAGATATGTCCCACCCTAAACAGGACATCTGGTCATTGTACAATTTTTTAAAAAGTCCCTTTTTACAGGCATAAGGAAACAGACAACAAAATCACCCTGTGTTCATGACTACAATGTTCTCTATCAACTAATTAAGAAAGACCACTACATTATGATGAACTGTTTTCAGGGAGGTAAGCAGGACTAGGCCAAATTGACCAGATCCAAACGTGATAAAATTTTGTTTCTAATCTTGAAATTCCACTGGATGATATCTGCCTTAATATACTTTTTAAAAATAGTGTTTTAAGAACAAACTGTCATCAATTAGATTTTTTTTTTAAATTTAGGTCCAAAAAATGTTATTTTTTTCTTCTCACTTCCCACATGCCAGCTAAAACCACTTTTCTTCTTTATTCAAAGCTATCTTCAAATATATTTTCCCCAGAAAAAGAAAGTTGCTAAACCATTGCCTTCTATATAACTCATATTTCCTTTTTTTAATCCACTGATTTTAATTCACTGGTACATCCTTTAGATGAAGTAGTTTATATCTTGTCACAAAAAGCTATAAACTGTTCTTTGTAGCATTTTACTTGTTTTTTTCTTTTTTGTTTGCAGCTGTGTGTGTTGTTATCAGTCTTTGAGGGTAGAGGGTAATCATTCTTCTTTCCTCACTCTCAAAAATACATCCTCTCCTACTTTTCAGTTTATCTGTAGGTTTCTACATACACACACACACACGTGTGTGTGTGTGTGTGTGTGTGTGTGTGTGTGTGTGTTAGTAGCTCAGTCATGTCTGACTATTTGCGACCCCATGGACTATATGGCCTGCTAGGCCCCTCTGTCCATGGAATTGTCCAGGCAAGAATACTGGAGTGGGTAGCTATTCCCTTCACCAGGGGATTTTCCAAACCAAGGGATTGGCCAAACTATAGTGGAGGTAATGAAGATAATGGTGAACTCCTTCGAAAGGTCCCATGCATGCATTGCTGCTCTGAGTGCCCCCAACCCTGCAGCAGGCCAAAACCACTGGACCATTCAGGTCTGACGTAAATCAATCCCTTACATTATACAGTGACGGGGACAAATAGACTAAAGGGATTAGATCTGACAGACAGAGTGCCTGAAGAACTGTGGACACAGGTTCATGATATTGTCCAGGAGGCAGGGATCAAGACCATCCCCAAGAAAAAGAAATGCAAAAGGCCAAAATGGTTGTCTGAGGAAGCCTTACAAATAGCTGAGAAAAGAAGAGAAGTGAAAGGCAAAGGAGAAAAGGAAAGATATATCCATTTGAATGCAGAGTTCCAAAGAACAGTAAGGAGAGGTAAAAAAGCCTTCTTCAGTGATCAATGCAAAGAAATAGAGGAAAACTGTAGAATGGGAAAGACTAGTGATCTCCTCAAGAAAATTAGAGATACCAAGGGAACATTTCATGAAAAGAGCACAGTTAAGGACAAAAATGGTATGCACCTAATAGAAGCAGAAGATATTAAGAAGAGGTGGCAAGAATACACAGAAGAACTATACAAAAAAGGTCTTCATGACCCAAATAATCACGATGGTGTGGTCACTCACCTAGAGCCAGACATCCTGGAATGCAAGGTCAAGTGGGCCTTAGGAAGCATCACTACGAACAAAGCTAGTGGAGGTGATGGAATTTCAGTTGAGCTATTTCAAATTCTAAAAGATGATGCTGTGAAAGTGATGCACTCAATATGCCAGCAAATTTTGAAAACTCAGCAGTGGCCACAGGACTGGAAAAGGTCAGTTTTCATTCCAATCCCAAAGAAAGGCAATGCCAAAGAATGCTCAAACTACCGCACAATTGGACTCATCTCACACGCTAGTAAAGTAAGGCTCAAAATTCTCCAAGCCAGGCTTTAACAGTACATGAACCATGAACTTTCAGATGTTCAAATTGGATTTAGAAAAGGAAGACGAATCAGAGACCAAATTGCCAACATCTGTTGGATTGTAGAAAAAGCACGAGAGTTCCAGAAAAACATCTGCTTTATTGACTACACCAAAGCATTTGACTGTGTGGATCACAACAAACTATGGAAAATTCTTAAAAAAAATGGGAATACTAGACCACCTGACCTGCCTCCTGAGAAATCTGTATGCAGGTCAAGAAGCAACAGTTAGAACTGGACATGGAACAACAGACTGGTTCCAAATCAGGAAAGGAGTACATCAAGGCTGTATATTGTCACCCTGTTATTTAACTTATATGTAGAGTACATCATGCAAAATGCCAGGCTGCATGAAGCACAACCTGGAATCAAAATTGCCAGGAGAAATATCAATAAACTCAGATATGCAGATGACACCACCTTCATGGCAGAAAGTGAAGAACTAAAGAGCGTCTTGATGAAAGTGAAAGAGGAGAGTGAAAAAGTTGGCTTAAAGCTCAACATTCAGAAAACTAAGATCATGGCATCAGGTCCCTTCACTTCATGGTAAATAGATGGGGAGACAGTGGAAACAGTGTCAGACTTTATTTTGGGGGTCTCCAAAATCACTGCAGATGGTGACTGCAGCCATGAAATTAAAAGACACTTGCTCCTTGGAAGAAAAGCTATGACCAACCTAGACAGCATATTAAAAAGCAGAGACATTACTTTGCCAACAAAGTCCATCTAGTCAAAGCTATGGTTTTTCCAGTAGTCATGGATGGATATTGAGAGTTGGACAGTAAAGAAAGCTGAGTGCCGACGAATTGATGCTTTTGAACTGTGGTGTTGGAGAAGACTCTTGAGAGTCCCTTGGATTGCAAGGAGATCCAACCGGTCCATACTAAAGGAGATCAGTTCTGAATATTCATTGGAAGGACAGATGTTGAAGCTGAAACTCCAATGCTTTGGCCACCTGATGTGAAGAACTGACTCATTTGAAAAGATCCTGATGTTGGGAATGATTGAAGGCGGGAGGAGAAGGGGATGACAGAAGATGAGATGGTTGGATGGCATCACCGACTCGATGGACATGAGTTTGAGTAAGCTCCGGGAGTTGGTGATGGACAGGGAGGCCTGGCATGCTGCAGTTCATGGGGTCACAAAGAGTCGGACACGACTGAGTGACTGAACTGAACTGTACCCTCTGTTGGGAAGAATATGTAAGAAGCTGGTAACTATGATTGCCTTTAAACATAATCTTAGCTGAAAGGCCAAGTCAATCATGACTGCTATTAAAGAAGAAAACTGGGTAAGATGAATAAAAAGGAGACTGACTTCTGAACCTTTTGAATTTTGTCCCATCCATGCAAATGCACTATTTAAAAATAAACTTAAACACTAAAGGGGAACAAAATAATCAGAATCATTTTACCAAGATGTTTAAAAATGGAGGGATAAGGCAGCAAACAAAGGTGCTGAAATGTATTGGATGTCTGTATTGGATATCACCACCAAAGACACTAGTAAGTGTATACTTGAAACAAAACAAAAATGAAATGTCTTCCTGTTGCCTTTTTTACTTCAGAGACTATTTGACAAGTGTCTGTTGCATGACACTTTATTTCCTTGATTTTATAGAATTGTTCTACTGGCTCTTAGCAATAATATTCCATGGAGAAGTCTGAATATTATATTAGAATATAGTCTGAAGCTGGCCTAAATTGTTTTTTCCCTTTTTACACTATTTTTTCAACCTGTCTGTCCAAAGGGTTTTCTATGAAGTCAAATAAATTTATCACAACATAACTCGTTATAGATGTTCCACATTCACTTTTTCTGTGACCCTGTTAGGATACGCTAAACTATTATGATAGATCCCTAATGAAATGGTCCTAACAAAATAGAAGTTCATTTCTTCCTAAAGTAACAGAATACAACAAATATTCCAGGTTTCAGGACAACTTTTTTCCAGTAGTCATGTATGGATGTGAGAGTTGGACTATAAAGAAAGCTGAGCGCCGAAGAATTGATGCTTTTGAACTGTGGTGTTGGAGAAGACTCTTGAGGGTCCTTGGACATCAAGGAGATCCAACCAGTCCATCCAAAAGGAGACCAGTCCTGAGTGTTCATTGGAAGGACTGATGTTGAAGCTGAAACTCCCATACTTTGGCCACCTGATGCGAAGAGCTGACTCATTTGAAAAGACCCTGATGCTGGGAAAGATTGAAGGTGGGAGAAGGGGACAACAGAGGATGCAATGGTTAGATGGCATCACCGACTTGGTGGATGTGAGTTTGAGTAAACTCTGGGAGTTGGTGACGGACAGGGAGGCCTAGCGTGCTGCTGTCCGTGGGGTCGCAAAGAGTCGGACACGACTGAGCGACTGAACTGAACTTCTTCACACGGTGATTCAGGGACTTGAGCCATATGCCCAGCTCTTTAGAAAAGTGATAATGATATGATGTCAATGATATAATGTATTTCTTCAATCAGTTGGTACAAGTCTTTTATTTCTGGAATATTCTTTAGAATCACATCTTAAATATTTCTTAATGTTTACTTGAATGATATCTAAACATCTTATTTAGTGTTTAGACTGAAAGACACTAGTTATGCATAAATAGATTTTTCTTTCTTTGTCTTCATCTGATTCTGTTAAAACATATTTTTTTCACTTTGTTTTTTTTTTTAATCCTGTCCTCTGTGTACGTACCTCACTGTGTTTCCAGAAATGCTTATTTTCCTTTGTGCTGCTTCCAGTGTCATGCTTACATCTGAAATTTTTAAGTAGTTATTTAAAAATATTGTTTATATATCCCATATTGTACAATATATCCTTGTAGTGATAACTGAAATTTTTGTTTTCCTTTCAGTTCTCCTAGGGCTCTACTGTCTCATCTTTCATCAATGTGGAGAAAAATATATCTTCATGTTTTTATCTTATCTTCCCTGAATGCTCATATTTCTGCTTTGTGCTCTTGTTTTATTCAGATGAATTTTATTGAGATAAAATTTTAAAACTTATTTCATGGCAGTTTGCTTGGTCTCAAATTTTTCTTGCTCCATGGTAAAAATTCTCCATCTGCCATCTGTTTTGCCTGTTTTTTTCCACTTCATTCTTTCTCATATCTTTTCATAGTTCCTGGAGTAGCTTTTTAAAAAAAATTCACTTATTAAATTTTAAATAAGGTAAGCTTTCCCCAGACTATCTATTTACTGGAGTTTTGTGTGAAAGAGGCCAGAATTATTCAAGATCAGTAGAAACTGTCCTCATAATACAGGGCATGCATGTGAGTCAGTTCCTTTAGGTTTTGCTTCTCCGCAGCCTACTTGAGGTCAGTAACAAAGGGATGTCACAATACATCTTTCTCCTTTACTCTTCTCCCTCAGCAACAGACTGCTTCCTGAAAAATATGATTAGTCCTAAAAAATATGATTAGCAAGAAATCAGCTAGTTCTAGCTCAGATCTACTTACTCAGCTTTTTCTTGGACCAAACTGAATCCGAAGAGGTTCTCCCCACCAGAACCTCATTTCATTGTTGCAAATGAGTGCTTATTGATTTTCATCTTAAGTTTTGCACATTAGAGTCATGGATTCTGCTGCCTTTTTTTCACATCTTCAGCTCTGGTTTCCATGCTTCTCTGTATCTCTGTTTGACCCTTACCACTTTTGGCAATCCTTCTTCCTATTTTAGTTTCAGATACCATCTCATTTCATTAGATATGGGGTTGGCATTACTGTTTCTCACTTTCATGTTATAATTTTCCTGTTATTTATAGGTGTTTTCTAAAAGAGGAGGCAGGAAAACCCAACTTTTTTCATATTAATACTTAGACACCTTTAGAAAATAATTTTGCATTAATTCTGCTTGGTGTTTAATAAGCCCATTCAATGCAAGTCCCTCTTGAGTTCTAGGATATGTTCTTTTCTTATTCCTTTGATACTTTCCTCTTGTTTATTCTCACAGTTCTATACCTACAATTTTAGTTATATCTACCCTCCATGTCTGTTAATGTTACTTTTCTTTCTTTCTTCTTCCTTTCTTTTTTCCTCCCTATTTCTTCATTTCTTTCTGTCTTTTGGGGCATATCATATTCAAAGAATCTTTCAACTCAATTTTCTCACTCTTTAATTGCATACTCAAACCAACTTTTAGGTCTAGCAATTATATTTTAAAATTTCCATAAATTCTGATTGTGTTTTCTGGGAAGTATCTCTTTTTTGAAAGTAATATACTTTCAAGTACCTCTGAGGATATTAACTGTTTCTAATCTGTTTCCATTAAGTCTATGTTTTTTAGCATGAGCTAGTTCTGTATGTTGAACTTGGTGCTCTCTTTCATGTTGATTCCTCTCAAATGTTGCCTGGTTCTTAGTTCTCTGTTCCTATTTGTAGGTGCAAGTCTAGACTAAATTTCATCCATAGCTGGAATGCATTCCTCACTTCAAATGAAAACTCCTGTTTACATCACAGTGAATGCATGTTTTCATTAGAGAAATCTGCCTCATGGGATTGTGGAAGGACAGGGTGACTATGAAGGTAAACTTCTCTTTTTAGTATTGGTTCCCTGACCCTCTGGGCAGTGTCCTTTTCCTCCAATCTTAGCTTACTCTAGAGCAGTGGTATGCTGGTAAATATTTAACAACCAGCTCTAGGGTGGAGGGAAGGAAGCCTTGATTTGCAGCATTTGCTGATTTTCATGGTATAAATTCTCTGGCCAGTTTCAAGCTGGCAATGTAACCATACTGAATGGGAATTGGGGAGAGATGTGCACAGACTCCCAAGAGCCTGTCTTCAGAACACAACTACTCTGGGTCTGCTGTGATAAATAACTACTTCAGAAAGCTGTACCGGTGACTCTCATCTGAGTCCATACAGTTAGAGCCAGCTGCTGTGGGAGCAACTCCAGGAGTTGATGAGCTGGTAGAGCTTAGGGGTACGGGCCTTCCAGGCAGTGCATCGGTAAAGAATCCATCGGCCAGTGCATGAGACACAAGAGACACGGGTTTAATCCCTGGGTTGGGAAGATTCGCTGGAGCAGGAAATGGCAACCCACTCCAGTCGTCTTGCCTGGAAAATTCCATGGACAGAGGGACATTAAGGGCTACAGGCCATGGGACCACAAAGAACTGGACGTGACTGAGCCACTTCACAGAGGCAGAAGCAGAGCCGGGGTATGGCTCAGCTGGTTTTCGCTTTTGTTAACTGCTCGAGTGCCGTGGTCCATGTAAGGGTTTTACTTCCTTCTGCTCTGCCAGATTTTTCTGTCAATCAGTCTCATTTCTTTTTGAAAATTTCTTACTGTATTGGTCTGCTGGAAGCACCCTTTCTGGTTTTCTTGTACTGCTTTGAATTTATTTTTCTATTTCTTGGCCAGATGAATGAGAACAGAGGAGAGGCAAAGCAGAAGTCCTTCTACTTGATGCCTTAACTTTTCGTTAGAAGTCACTTCCACTTATATCTCGGAGGCTGATGCTATGACCAGTGGTTTTCTTGCAAGCTCGCTGTCCCGAAAGATGGCTGACTAACCAGGCCACTGGCTCACAGAAGTTTCTGGGGCAATTTGGCTTACTGATTGAAGCTGTCTGCCTTTCCACTGGGCTCCAATTGGGGAAAACTCTGCTCTGTTCATGGAGGCCACCCATAATGGCCAGAGAGGAGTGACCCAGGAGGTGCTATGTCTCTGAGGTGGAGAATAGCTAGTGGCCTGGGGTCAAAGGTGTCTTCCACCCTCAGGTGGCCCGAAGCAGAAGGATGCAGGTCAAATGACCAGGCTGCCCAGATTTGTTCAGAAGGTGGTTGAAGGTGCTCAGGTCTAGACCTCTCTTTTTATTTATTCATTGGCTGTGCTGAGTCTTTGTTGTGATGGGAGGGCTTAGTAGTTGAAGCATGAATATTTAGTTGCCCTGTGGCATGAGGGATCTTGGTTTCCTGAGCAGAGATCGAACCCACATCCCCTGCATTGGAAGGTAAATTCTTAACCACTGGACCACCAGTGAAATCCCAGCCCTAGATCTCTTTCATGTGACTCCTTGGTTGATGGCACTTGGACCCCAACACTTGGAAGGCCCTCTCTGGCCAGAAGCAACTTTTAGTTCACCCAGGAAATATGGGCAGGTGGGCACAGAGCTGAGTCCCTGGGGTGGAATCCTCTGTAGGCTAGCTATGTGTCAGGCACTGTATGAGGCCTCTACATGAGTTAATTCCTTTAACCTTAAAGACAGTTTTCTAAAATATGTATTATTTTTATCCTCAGTTCACAGATGAAGAAACCAAGACACAGGGAGGTCACATGGTCAGTAAGTGGTGGAGGAAAGATTTAAATCCAAGAAGTCTTATTACAGTTGTCGTGAGTCAGCAGAGGCGGTGGTTTCCAGGTAGGTGCGTAGATAGGTATGCAGTGGCTTCCTCTCTAATGGAAAATTCCCAAAGCTCTGTGAAACAATCAGGTCCTTCCCAGGTGGGCGGGGTCATCTGTGGGTTCAATAAACTATGTCACAGGTCACATCAAAGAGTCAAGTTTACAGCAAACTTATGTCCTTGTGATTGAATGCATTTCACAAAAATGGGCAAAATAATACTTTTCATCCCATGTGTTCTTCTAATAATGTGACTCTGACACCCTTCCCTGTGAAAGGTGGTGTCTGTTTCCTCCACTTGAATCTATGCAAGATTGTGACTACAATGAAAATAATATATGGCTTTTGAGGCGAGGTCATAAAAAGCTGTACCACGTCTAGCTGGTTCTCCTGGGACACTTGATCTTGACCCCCCAAGCAACATGCTGTGAAGAAGCCCGTGGGCCACGGGAGAGATCCAGACAGCCAGGGGTGAGGCCCAAGGAATACATTCCCATCTGGCTTCCAGCCAACAGCTAGAACCAACTCCCCAACTATTTGCATGACACATCTTGAAAGTGGGTCCTCCCATTTCCAGGAAGCCACCCCAGCCAATGAAATGCAGAGTAGAGACGGCAGTTCCCTCCTCAGCCCTGCCCTAATTGCAGAGTCGTGTGCAAAGCATTGTTATTGTTTTAAGCCAGTGAGTGTTGAAGAGGTTGGTTTGTTATGCAGTAATAGATATTACTACATGTCTGAATAGTACTTGCTTGTCTCCATAAAATCCAAAGCTTCAGTCCCATAGGTGGGACTTATCCTGAAGGCTCTGGCAGTGATCACGTTTTCCCCACAACTTCTGCCACACTGTTGAGTTGTTTCAGGGGAGGGAGAATACACAGAGTATGTTTATAACCTTCCCCTGATTTCATTTTTCACTTTAACGTTTTTAATCTTTTTTAGAATATATTTTAGTTTAAGGCATGATACAGGGATCTAACAATTTTTGCAAGTTATAACACAACTGTTAATTACATTTTCCATCACTTCATTATTGATTTAAAACAGCACTTTTAATCATGATTTGGGACCCTAAAGTCAATATTATCAAGGCAAAGGTGAGCAAGAAATAAACCTGCTGGAAAGAAGGGGATAGCAAGGAACCTTGTGGATTTTGACCTATACACTCAATGAAGAGGGTAAATGTCTGCTAAAAATTCATAACCACAAGCTAGCACTTACATGACTTTGTAGCCTGAATTCACACTATCTTAAAAAAAACAAAACTGAAGCAGAGAACTTACTTCAGTGTCCCTGGGTTACTTACACGCCAAATAAGTAGCACAGGCAAACTAAAGTCCTCTCCGCTGCTGCTGCTGCTGCTAAGTCGCTTCAGTCGTGTCCAACTCTGCAGCCCACCAGGCTCCCCCGTTCCTGGGATTCTCCAGACAAGAACACTGGAGTGGGTTGCCATTTCGTTCTCCAATGCATGAAAGTAAAAAGTGAAAGTGAAATCACTCAGTCGTGTCTGACTCTTAGTGACCCCATGAACTGCAGCCTACCAGGCTCCTCCGTCCATGGGATTTCCCAGGCAAGAGTACTGGAATGGGGTGCCATTGCCTTCTCCTAAAATCCTCTCTGGAGGACAATAATTTCAGTCCATGTCAACCCACGCCTCAAGAGTTTCTACAAATGAAATTCCAAGGAATCCGAAAGCTAGTTTAAAAATCACAAAATACAAGGGAACCAGGTACCATAAGTGAAAGAGATACCAGAGGTACCAGAATCAGACACACAACAAATTCAGATAATGAAATCACCAGACACAGAGTATGAATAACTAAGTTGAGTATATTCAAAGAAAAAAAAAGAGAGGTTGAAAATAATGAGCAAGGAATTAGAGACTATGTAAAATGACCAAATCTGAAAAAGAATCACCTAGAACTTTTGGTTTATTTTAGTAAAATAACTAAAACTTAAAACAGTGGAGAAATTAATGGCAGATCAGTCAGAACTAAAAAAGAATTAGCAACTTGGAAGATAGTGAGAAAGAAGAGAGTCTCTGAGGACGATTAGGAAGAAATAAAAAAAAATAGCTAAAGGATAAAACATAAAAGTGAATTCTAACAAACATTTATGGTTCCAGAAGTAGATAAGAGATTAGATTAGTAGATAAAAGAAGATTTACAAAAAGATTGATTGTTTAAAAAGAATCATAAAAATTACTATTTTTAAAAAATAATTTTATTTATTATTTTTGGCTGTGCTGAGTCTTTGCTGCTATGTAGGCTTTTCTCTAGCTGTGGAGAGCGGGGGCTACTCTTCACTGTGATGTGTGGGCTTCTCCTGGTGGTGGCTTCTCTTGTTGTGGAGCAGGGGCCCTAGGGTACATGAGCTTCAGTACAGTAATTTCATGGGCACATGGGCTCAACAGCTGCAACTCCCCGGTTCTCAGGGCTTCCCAGGTGGCGCTAGTACTAAAGAACCTGCCTATCAATGCAGGAGACATAAGAGACATGGGTTCGATCCCCGGCTTGGGAAGATCCCCTGGAGGAGGTAATGGCAACCCACTCCAGTATTCTTGCCTGAATAATTCCATGGACAGGGGGGCCTGGTGGACTACAGTCCATGGGGTCGCAAAGAGTCAGACATGACTGAAGTGACTTAACACACATACCCAGGTTCTAGATCACAGACTTCATAGTTGTGGCACATGGGCTTTGTTGCCCCATGGCACGTGGGATCTTCATGGACCGGGGATCAAACCCATGTTTCCTGCATTGGCAAGCAGATTCTTTACCACTGAGCCACCAGGGAAGCCCCTAAAAGTTATTAATAGACATAAATCTTCAAACTTAGCATGTCTGTGGTATCTCAAGTAAGATAAATAAAAACATTTCTACATTCAGATGCATCATGGTGAAATACATACCAAAGACTAAAAAAAAAAAAAAAAGTTTTTTTAAACAAACATACAAACAATAAAAAGCAGCTAAGACAAACACTGATTTCCCAATAGCAACAATACAAGGCTTAAGAGGGATATAATATCTCCTACGTGCTGAGTGAAAACAAATGTCAACCTAGAATTATCTACGCAGCCAAAATGCTCTCAAGAAAGAAGCAAAATTAGGAAAATTTTTTTCAGACAAGTAAAAATAGATTTTACTACAATAGACCCTTTCCAAAGGAAATTCTAAAGTCTATATTCATATAATGACTTTAGACAAAAAAATGTGACATACAAATTGAAATGATAAAGGAAGATTACAAAAGGATAATATAATATATGGACAAATCTAAAAAAAAGTCATATATATAAAATAAATATAATATATACTTTATGGAGAAAAAAGATGAAAACTAAAATACTAGTCAATAATGGCACATAAGTGGGAGAGGGTAGTGATCAGAGTTAAAGCATTCTAGGGTCTAGGGATTGTTCCAAACAAAGGGAAAGGATATTGATTAACTTAAATATCATTGAATGACATGTTAGGTATGCAGGTAAAATAGCTGAAGTTACCATAAAATACTAAAATTAAAGGATTGTTATTATTGTTTAGTTGCTAAGTTATGTCTGACTCTTTGTGACCCATGGACTGTAGCCCTCCAGGTTCCTCCATCCATGGGATTTCCAAGGCAAGAATACTAGAGTGGGTTGCCATTTCCCTCTCTCGGGGATCTTTCTGACCCAGGGATTGAACCCACATCTCCTGCATTGGCAGGCAGATTCTTTACCACCAAGCCACCTGGGAAGCCAAAATGAAAGGACAGAACTTTCAGATTAATAGAGAAAAATGGATTAAAGGAAGAAGAAAAAGTTCAATAAAAAAAAAAGCGGTCAAGGAAAAAGAAAAGAAAGAGAACACTGGGACAGATAGAAAGTAGAAATGAACCTATATACAACTCTTTTCAGTCAGACTAGATTTTATTTTATTTCATTTATTTTTATTAGTTGGAGGCTAATTACTTTACAATACTGTAGTGGTTTTTGCCATACATTGACATGACAAATTCCACTAGGGGAACTTCCCTGGTGGTCCAGTGGTTTAGAATCTGCCTTCCAATGCAGGGGACACAAGATCAGTCCCCGTCCTGGGAACTAAGATCCCACACGCTTTGGGGGCAACTAAGCCCACATTCCAATGAAGAACCTGAGCGCCACAACTAAGACCCAGCACAGCAAAAATTTTAAAAAGTTAAAAAAAAAAAGCAAATCCAGTTATACTTTCCAATTGTAATTTTTACATGACACACATAAAAATAAAGAAAGACAGAAAAAATTGATGGAAAATACACATCAGGCAATATAAACCAAAAGAAAGTTATTGTAATTAATATATTTATTTCAAATTACTTAATAATTTATTGCAATGATAAAAATTCAATTCCCCTGAGATGCAATCACCACTCATACTTTATATATCTAGCAACTTATCTCCAAAGTATATAAATCAAATTTTGACAGAGCTACGAAAGGAAATAGGAAAATTCACAGTCCAAAATGAGAGATTTTAATATACTTCTTTCAGAAATTTGTAGATCAAGTAGTAGGCTCCATGGATCCATGAACTCACCTGGAGTTACTTTCCAACCCTCTGAGTTGGATTAAACATACCTGAGAGTAGTTAAAGAAGATCCAGTTGGCTTCCCACGTGGCACAGTAGTAGAGAATCCACCTGCAATGCAGAAGACACAGGAGTCTCTGGTTCCGTCCCTGGGTTGGGAAGATCCCCTGGAGAAGGAAATGGCAACCCACTCCAGTATTCTTGCATGGAAAATTCCATGTACAGAGGAACCTGGCAGGCTACAGTCCATGGGGTCACAAAGAGTTGGCCATGACTGAGCACACACATACAACAGAACAACACAAAGAAGATCCAGTCGACTGTCTGGATGCCAAGATTATTGCTTCCTGCTCTACTTTGCAGCAGTCCTATCCCCTGATGATTGTCAGGGCCAATCACCCCTACCAGTAAAATAAGTCCCTTTTAATCTGTGGGCTTACTGGCAAAGAAAGCCTAACATGACCCGGTAGCAATAGCAGCTTTTAAGTTTAGTGAGATTCCTCCTTGGACCCTATAGAAACATCTCCCTCTGGGAAACAAGATCTCTCGATCGTAGTCAAGAGCCTAAGACTGTGGGAGCAGGAAGCACTATTCCCAAGTGTGTCACTGGGAGTGACAGTGTGTGGGGTTGCCTCCGTGGGGTTGCCTCCATGGATTCTGTTGGGGCACCCGTTTTAGCAAATGCTGAATGGGGCATTGCCCATCAGCCATGGGCAATGGCCAGGAGAAGAAGGCACTTGTGGGTTTTTCTCAGCCTACCTTTCATCAGCTGGGGCTTCGCTGATGGGCTTTGCAAAGAGCATCTTGGTGGTCACCAACAGAGTCTGCTATACTCACCTACTGCTCAGGAGAGCTTTAGGAAAGAAGGTTTAATTCACCTCACCGGCTTAAGTACTCCAACGTGCTGAGGTGCTGGCCGGCTAAGAGTAAGAGAACATGGAGTGAACAGTGGAGGAAGGATGTTATACATATCACCTAGTGCTCTGACTAGTTGAAGAAGAAAAAAAGACGATAGCAGCCACCCCCGGTCTCTTGCTTGACCTCTTATTAGTATATTGTGCATAGTTACAAATTTTCTTTCCCTCCACTCCCTTTCTGCTGCTAATTAATACAAATCAGCTGGAGATAATTTAAAATTTTAGTTCCTAAGATAGCTGGTTGGCCAAAAAGTTTGTTTGGGTTTTTCTATACAATCTTATTGGCCAAGCCAATATAAACTATCAAAAGTTCAGGTGATAGCAGAAAGTTTTAAAAAATCCGTTTGGAAATTCAATTAGGTGTTTGGTTTGCCCTAATTCTTTGAGCCCATCTCTGAAGCAAATAAATGCTTGCTGAGGTTCTAAAGCCTATGGGTGGGGAAGGTTTGGAGGTGAGGAAGAGAGGAGAAAAGAAATGGCAAGCCACTCCAGTATTCTTGCCTGGGAAATCCCATGGACAGAGGAGCCTGGCAGGCTATAGTCTATGGGGTCACAAAGAGTCAGACACCACTGAGCAGCTAAACCAAAATGCTTAATATTACCAAATTTTCATTTGATACATAAAGTCAAAATTTATTAAAATGCATTGCTTCCTATTGATATAAAATAATAAATAATGGGAAAGAAAAACCTCTTCCTTAGAATGTCAACTAAAATGTAGAAAAATAGCATAATAAGAATGAAAAATCAATATAATAATAATTGATTCAGGCAAGAATAATCAACAAATGCTAAAACTAGTGGGTGAAAGTTTAATGAGAAACAGGATTTGCATAATTTCTAAGTATAAGCCCACAATATACTTTTAATTGACAAGGGAAAAATAGTAACTTTAGATTTGAGAAATGTGGTAGATAGGACCGGAAGAGATCAAAGTTAACATCTCTCATAAGAGTACAGATTGGCATAATATGTCTCTTAACATTACAGTGCTTCTGTCAAAAGTTCATATTTCTGAATCTAACAGAAAGAAAATAATATGAACCTAAATGGAGAGACATGACATGAAAAATTTGGTTTATCATCTTAAAAAATGTCAGTGTTATGAAAGACAGTGACTGGGGGAAATCTTACCAGGTTGAAAAAGCTAAAGCAATGCCACCTGAATATGATGAATAATAAGGGAATTTTCTTTTGTTATTAATGATGTTATCAGGATAAACTAGTAAAATTTGAATAATGCAAATTAGATCCAAATTTTGATCATTTTTCTGTGGTCATATAAGAGAATATTTTAGGACAACACACTAAAGAGGCATCTTCAGCTTATACTCAAATAGTTTAAGGGGAAAAAAAAGAGCATTGGTTATCTATTTCTTTGAACAAATTACCCCGAAACTTAGAGACTTAAAAAAACAATAATATTTATCCATTAATGCTTATCCAAGTGAATACCCTATGTTCACACAAAAATCTGTATGTGAAGATGTACAGTAGCTTTAGTCATAATTTCCAAAAACTGGAAACAATCAAGATGTTCTTCAACAAGTGAAGGAATAAATATACTGCAGTGTCCCCATACAGTGGAACACTACTCAATGAAAATGAATAAGCCATTGATTTGTGCAATATGAATGAATCTTAAAAGCATTTTGCTAAGTGAAAGAGGTCAGACTCGAAAGGTTATATAGTCTGTGATTCAATTCCTATGATACCACTGAAAAGGCACACCCGTAGGGATGGAAACAGATCCGTAGTTGTCAGAGCCTGGAGGAAGGGAAAGCAGTTGACTGCAATGCAGCTGCATGGGGAACTTTTTTAGGGTGATGGAACCGTCCTGTATGGTTTCAGGACAGTGGAGAAATGATTTGTTACATTTGTCAAAATCCATAGGGCTTTCACAGTATGCAGATTTAAAAAACAAACCAGGATCCTGGGGGAGAGGAGAATCAGTCTGAAGTGCAGGTTGAGACAAGTGACTCTAATTGTCTCATGAGAGTGTGACACAGCGTCACTGCAGGGATTGCAGAAAAAGGAGCTGACCTAAGTAACTTTGGAAAATGATTTTATGGCTGAATACTATATGTCAACACTGGACTCTAGTAAGCTGTTTCTCTCAGTGGTATAGGCTAGTAATTCCAAAATTATTGTACATGTTTACTAGGGTTGAACAAATAAGTAAAGATGGTGAAGATAACTGGAGCCGGGTTTATTACTTTCAGAGAAAGAAGTTAGAATAAAGCAAAGCAAGAGTAGGAGGCAGGACTAGACTGGATTCGCGTTGGAGACACTATCGGGATATCCTGACATTACTTTGACGTCAAATTATCATGATGATATCTCCAGTTTCATGATCTTTATATACTGATGTAGAAGTAAAAGAGGCTTCCCAGGTTGCTCAGTGGTAAAGAATCCACCTGCCAGACAGGAGATGTGGGTTTTATCCCTGTGATGGGAATATCCCCTGGAGGAGGAAATGGCAACCACTCCAGTAATCCTGCCTAGAGAATCCCATAGCCAGACGAGCCTGGCAGGCTACAGTCTCTGGGGTCGCAAAAGAGTAGGACATGACTTAGCCACTAAACAGCAACAACATAATAATCAATGCGGATATGTGATGATAGATGGGTCAGTACACACACACATTTCCTAGCTCTGTCCACTGAGAAGATGTAGGAACAGTGATACACCAGTCGCAGTTAGCAGAACCAGATGTTAGTTTTTAAATGCCATTCTCTAGAAAAAGGAACCAAGACTCCTTAGAAAAATAGCTGATTGTAGGGCTGGGGCAGGAAATACACAGGATGAGTCTGGAGCATCACTTATTGCCAGAAAGTAAAAGCTAAAAATTAGAATAAAAAAGAATGGGGACATGTTAAAATCACACAGAACCTGAAAGGGAAGGAAACCGAAAAAAGAGGGGATATGTATACACATACATACATATTTATTTATATTCACTTTGTTGTATAGCAGAAGCCAACACAATATTGTACAGCAACTATACTCCAATAAAAATTTTAAAAAATGTTTTTTTACTCCAATAAAAATTTTTTAAAAAAGTACACAGAAATCAACCTACAAGTGTTCCCAATGGTCAAAGCAGAAAGAATCTGAGCAACAAAGTAGTAACAGTATTAGACCATTATCCAAAGAATAAAAAAAAAATCCATGAGTTTGTACTGATATGAATAATTACATATATACATACATACCTTAAGGAGAAGGGTCACATCTTCTTTAGAGAGGAATTCCAAATAACACATGTAGGTATGTTCCCTTCTGGGAGGTGAGGTTTAATTCCTTTCCTCTTTAGTGTGGGCTAGACTCAATGATTGGAGAAGGAAATGGCAACCCACTCCAGTGTTCTTGCCTGGAGAATCCCAGGGATGGGGTCGCACAGAGTCGGACACGACTGAAGTGACTTAGCAGTAGCAGTAGCAGACTCAATGACTCACTTCCAAAGAATGGAGTCTGGAAAGAGGAAATTAGTAACTTGACTACAGAGAAACTGGCTGATATCACTTTACCAGAGTGATCAAAGTTAATATCATTAATGATAAGTCATATTGATATCAAGTACCTGCTGATATGATGCA
Source organism: Dama dama (assembly GCF_033118175.1). Taxonomy (NCBI): domain Eukaryota; kingdom Metazoa; phylum Chordata; class Mammalia; order Artiodactyla; family Cervidae; genus Dama; species Dama dama. The sequence continues at coordinate 17,056,498 of NC_083705.1, forward strand.
GTGAGAAGGATGCTTTGTCTTTGTAGAAGTCTTCAAAAGAAACCATTCACAACTCCAGTTCAGTAATGAGGAAACATCGGACAATTCAAAATTGAGAAGCATCAACCTCCTTTTCACTAGATTCACAAATGAGATCAAATGGTTGCTGTGGAAGATTAGGAAAAATAAACAACATAAAGTCACATTTTCTTCTCACAATATGATGATCTAACTGGAACAGCCATTCCCATGGAGAAGCAGTGCTGACCCAGCACAGACGCCTGGCGCAGCAAAAGGCCTGCAAGGTAGATGTTAATTTTTTCGTTGGGTGTGCAGGGGTACTTTAGGAGCTCCTGTCTTTATTGATCTTCTGCAATCTGGGATCATGAGAATCATTCTTTTGATTGAGGAAACTAAAGACTTAACCAAATTAGATGACTGGGTAAGGACTGGTGGCGTCTTGTTCCCTCATGAATCCTGAGTGATGGGCCGGCTGTCCCTCTTTTGCTTTCCAGCTCCACTCTCTAGGCCAGATTAGGAGAGAGGAGATGCTCTGCCCGCTGGCAGTGTGTATTCGTGACTCCGGTCCCTGGGACTCTCTGTTGTGGCATAGCAAACCCTACAGTGTGTTAGGAACAAGTGACCACAAAAGATGACAACAGACCTTGGGACAATAAGTTTCTGAATCAGTCTTGGGACTATCTCTTTGTTAGTGACAGGGTCCCTAAAAATGAATGGCAGTATAGTATTTTTGTTAAAAGCGTGGGCTCTGGAGCCAGAGGGACAAGTTCAAGTATTTGAGTTTAAATCCTGGTTCCACTATGTATAACATCAGTATTCTTCTCTGTGAACAGGAATAGCAAAACAACTGACTTTATGGGCTGTCAAAAAAATGAAATAAGTTAATACACATAAAGCACTTACACACTGTCCTCATTCACTCAACAAATATTATTGAGCACCTACTTTTGTTTCAGGAATTGCTCAGGGCATTGAAGTCATTTGAGCAAACAAAACATGCACACAGAAGCCCCTGCCGTCTTGTGAAGCTTACATGTTAACTATTTAGTTCTTGATGTCATAAGGGAACTTCAGGTTCCAAAGAATTCTCTAGATCCTTTCTAACTCAAAGAGCCCTAAACAAGCTACAAGTCATCACTAGGGACCCTGTGAGAAATGCACAACCTTGGGCCTCATCTAGACTTACTGAATCAGGGTCTTCATTTTAAAAGGCTGTCAGGTGGTATGTATGCACTTTCAAGTTTAAGATGTCTTTCTTCGATTGCAATCTCTGTACTTGGACTTAGGAAAACATTTCTTAAAGATTTTTTTTATACAAAAGGAAGAACGGCATTAACAGTTTTCAAGATTACTTTCATGTAAAAATGTCATGTTGATGGAGGTGAGTTTAAGGGCTGGAAATCTTATTTCTACATACACCTCTTCTGTTCTTGGAAAATACTGTGCTAATAGGTGAGTGTGTGCATGCCCAGTCATGGCCCTGGAGTTTTCCAGCCAAGAATACTGGAGTGGATTGTCATTTCCTATTCCAGTGGATCTTCCCCACCCAGGTATCGAACCCGTGTCTCTTGCATCTTGGCAGGCGGGATCAGTCGGTAAAGAATCTGCCTGCAATGCAGGAGACCTCCTGCAGCGCAGGAAATCCAGGTTCAATCCCTGAGTTGGGACCAAACCTGGAGAAGGAGATTGCAACCCACTCCAGTATTCTTGCCTGGGAAATTCCAGGGACAGAGAAGCCTGGTGGTCTACAGTCCATGGGGTCCCAGACTCAGACAGGACTGAACAACTAAACCACCACACCTGGGAAGCCAGGTTAATATAGGTCAAGGACTCCACCTAGTGGTGTTTGTTTGAATTTATACATTGTTGGGTATTGTTTAAGGTAGTCCTAAAAGGATTTCAGGAAATAAAATTTGTTTTAAGAAGCTTAAAGAAAATGTGCATGCCTACAGTTGAAAAAAAGGGTGAGGCTTAACAAAAACAGCAATGCTTGTAAAATCCTAGCAGACATGGAAGAAAAACATCTGTGGGTGCTAAGTCGCTTCAGTTGTGTTCAACTCTTTGCAGCCCTATGGACTGTAACCTGCCAGGCTCCTTTGTTCATGGGGATTCTTCAGGCAAGAATACTGGAGTGGGTAGCCATGCCCTCCTCCAGGGGATCTTCCCAACCCAGAGATCAAACTTGCGTCTTTTATTCTCCTGCGTTGGCAGGTGGGTTCTTTACCACTAGCTCCACCTAAGTATCAATTCCTTCCTTTCTGCCTATAAAGAGAGTGCCTTTGGGGAATTCCCTGGCTGTCCAAGGATTAGGACTCTGCACTTTCACTGCTAAGGGCCCAGTTCCAATCCTTGATCAGGGAACTAAGAGTCTGCAAGCCATGCAGCGTGGCCAAGAAAAAAAAAAGAGTGCGTCTTTGAGCACAAGTTAAATATTTCAAAGTCTCAAGTTGTAATAAGGAAATACCTGTTAATCAGACATCTTATATAAACTTTTCTGTTTGGGAAAATGTAATGTCAAAGTGAAAATATAAAAACAAAATATGTAGAGAAGTTTATCAATAAAGATGCCAGATGGTAAATCTAGATATGTATAGACTTGGCCTTGTAGGAAGCATTGGATATCTTAAACATTTAACAACAAAAGCTCTCATGGAGATTTAGTCCCTAAGTATGTTGGACTGAAATGAACTTGAGTTAACACATCTATACCCTTACCATAAACTTGTCTGATTTTATTATAAAAGATGAATTTGCTGGAGTATGTGTGGTTACTAGGTAAGTCATCTCTGGTACTATATAAAGTTATGTATTAAATATACATGAGTATACATTCATGTACCATTTAAAGAATAAAATGTACCCACTGCCCAAACTCTTCATGATTGCACCCTCAGCTCTTTTTTCAAGATGTAGTCATCTTTACTTACACACTTAATTGCATCTCTATGTAGTTTTTAGTTTTCTCTGTTTCTGAATTTTATATTAATATAAATGGTTTTCTATAGATATTTTACTGAAACTGGCTTCTTTTGCTCAGAATTCTTTTAAGAATTCATCCACCCTGTGGGACATTTGCGTTGTTCCTGTTTATTCTGTTATTACAATGCCAGTACAAAGAGTCTTATGTGTTTTCTGGCACACATACGAAGTTGTTTCAAGGTATATAGCGGGTAGTATAATGGCTTAGTCAAAATATACAAGTGCTCAACTTCACTGAGTAATGGCCAACTAGTCTCCAAAGTAGCTATACTAAATCAGCATTGTAAGAATTCCTGTTCCTCTATCATGCAACTCTATTAACAATTGGCATTTTCAATTTTTGTGAATTTAGTGGCTGTTAAAGGATATGCAGTATCTTCATTTGTTTATGAGCTATCATATCAGTTAAGTATTTAGGGGATCATTTGTAGGTCAAAGAATGTATATATTTTTAATTTTGATGTTTTAAAATTGTCCTTCATATTATACTGATTTACATTCCTGCTAGCAGAGTACATCATGTGAAATGCCGGGCTGGATGAAGTACAAGCTGGAATCAAGATTGTTGACAGAAATATCAGTAACCTCAGATATGCGGATGACACCACCCTCATGGCAGAAAGTGAAGAACTAAAGAGCCTCTTATTGAAAGTGAAAGAGGAGAGTGAAAAATTCGGCTTAAAACTCAACATTCAGAAAACTAAGATCATGGCATCTGGTCCCTTCACTTCATGGCAAATAGATGGGGAAAGAATGGAAACAGTGACAGATTTTACTTTTTTGGGCTCCAAAATCACTGCAGATGGTGATCGCAGCCATGAAATTAAAAGACGCTTGTTCCTTGGAAGAAAAGCTATGACCAACCTAGACAGCATATTGAAAGGCAGAGACATTACTTTGCCAACAAAGTCCATCTAGTCAAAGCTATGGTTTTTCCAGTAGTCATGTATGGATGTGAAAGTTGGACTATAAAGAAAGCTGAGTGCTGAAGAATTGATGCGTTTGAACTGTGGTGTTGGAGATGACTCTTGAGAGTCCCTTGGACTGCAAGGAGATCCAACCAGTCCATCCTAAAGGAGATCGGTCCTGGGTGTTCATTGGAAGGACTGATGCTGAAGCTGAAGCTCCAATAATTTGGCCACCTGATGTGAAGAGCTGACTCATTTGAAAAGACCTTGATGCTGGGAAAGAATGAAGGCAGGAGGAGAAGGGGATGACAGAGGATGAGGTGGTTGTATGGCATCACCGACTCAATGGACATGGGTTTGAGCAAGCTCCAGGAGTTGGTGATGGACAGGGAAACCTGGTGTGCTACAGTCCATGGGGTCGCAGAGTCAGACATGACTGAGTAAGTGAACTGAACTGAGCAATGTATGAATTCCTGTTCCCGTGTTCCCTAGGTGTGTTGTGAAGCCTTTCTGACTCTAGTCAATGTGAAAGCAATCTGAGGTTAAATTTTCTGTGAACTCAATATTCTTTGCGTTTTTCTATTATGTTTTCTGACTGACTTGTAGGAACTCTTTATAATTCAAGGAAATTAGTCATTTTCGGTAAAAGGAGCTGCATTTGGTGGCTTCCCTGGGGTGGCTCAGAGGTAAAGAATCCACTTGCCAATCCACTTCCCGATCCCTGGGTTGGGAAGATCCCCTGGAGAAAGAAATGGCAGCCTGCTCCGGCATTCTTGCCTGGGAAATCCCATGGACAGAACAGCAGGAGGGCTACGTCCATGGGGTCACAAAGAGTCAGACACAACTTAGTGACTGAACAAGAATTTTTAATATGAGGTTGAAGTAGGAATCTTTTTTTTTTTTAAATGAATGCCTACCCAGTTTTCCAGCACTTGTCAAATAACACATTTCCTCCCCCCCCCCCCCCCCCCCCACCCCGCCACTTACACGCCATATCCCAGTTTCATGTGAAGCATTTAGGTATTTCTGGTCTTAGTTCTTTTAAGCCACCTATACCTGAATCAGTTCGTTTTAATTCCTGTAGCCATAATTAAACAAACACCTGTTTGGGACTGTCCCACCCTCATTACCTGTTTTTCACAATTTTTCTGGCTTCTCTGACTTTTTCATATAAATTCTAAAATAACCTTGTCTAGCAACAAACAAAAACTGTTGTCAGTCTTTGGGGATGTTTTAAATTTCAAATTTAAACACTACATGCTGGTAACCATTTAGGGGAGTTATCTATCAACTCTTGCCTGTTCACGCTTTAAAAGCTTCCACATTTCTTAAATGATCCAGTTTTTAGAAAACAACAAAGCTACTTCACATGGCCTTGAGGAAAAAGGAAGCCTATGGTCTCTCAACCCTTCTGGAGGGAGGGAAGATAGCTCTCATTCTGATTCTTCTACAGCCATAAAAAAAATCTGCCAAAACAAATGACCTCTATGTTGCTAAATGTAAATCCTGTCTTGTTCTATACATCAGAACATCAGGCTTCTATTGTTTTCTTTACTGAAGCCTTAAGACTTCATTGTTGGGAGTTTCATGTTTAGTCCTCGCATCTTTCCTTTTTCCTCTTCTCAGATGTTAATTCAATCTCATGATTTAAAGCACATTTACACACTTTCAATTTTGTCTATAGCCAGGTTATCTCCCCTGAACTCCAACCACCTTCTCCCCTTCTCTTTATAGATGGCTTAAACCAAATGTTAAGATATTCCATATTTCAGTTAACATTTCCATCCCTCTAGCTGCTCAGGTCAAACCAAAAACCCTAAGAGCCATCCTTGGTTTCTCTCCTCAAACTCATTTCTAGAATGTTTGCAAACCATGAATCCTTAGCCTGAAATGTTAGTCACTCAGCCGTGTTTGACTCTTTGGGACCCTATGGACTATAGCCCTCTAGGCTCCTCTGTCCATGGGATTCTCAAAGCAAGAATACTAGAGTGAGTTGCCATTTCCTTCTCCAGGGGATCTTCCCGACTGAGGCATCAAACCTGCATCTCCTGCATTGCAGGCAGATTCTTTGCCATCTGAGCCACCACCAAAGCCCATCCTTACCCTACAACACTCCTTTAATTTTACTCAAGGGCAAAACCCACACACCAAACATTTTACTGTCTCATTACATTTGTCCTTATCGTTCCTTTTGTTAGGGGAAACACTTGACTGAAAACGCCCACCCTGGTCGGGCACCATAGTAACCATTTGAGTGAGTTATTTTACAACAGGAGGTCCTGGTAAGGAACACGGAACTAATAAGCCACCACTAACCAGAAGAATTCAGGAAAGGTCAAAAGGAGATGCCACGTTCTTACCAAAGTCCCAGAATCCTTCTTGGCTGGGCAATGCACGTGTCACTAGTTAAGACCCCGAGTCAGTGTGATTGGCCAGGCAAATCTGGAAACTAATCTCAGCACCCTAACATTGAGACCGTGAGCCACAGGGCAGCAGTCCTCCTGCGTCCCCTCACCCTGCCGCTCTCCGCCCGGGTGCCCTTCCCAATAGTCTCTTACTTTGTCACCACGTGTGTCTCCAAGGACAATTCACTTCTGAATGTTAGACGTCTAAAAGCCCCCTTTTGGGCCCTGGAAGGGGTCCCACGTCCTTCAAACTTTATCCGAGAGTTGCCCCCAGACACCCATAGCTTTACTCCAAGTTTTTCTCAAATGACACCCCCCCCTCAGACCTTCCTCTGCTCATTCGCCCCATTGAAAATAAGTCTCCTCCACCATCACGTTCATTTCACTGGCACCTGCCACCAGGTAACAGACTCATCTGAAAAGACCCTGATGCTGGGAAAGATTGAAGGCGGGAGAAGGGGACGACAGAAGATGAGATGGTTGGACGGCGTCACCGAGTCAGTGGACAGGAGTCTGAGTAAGCTCCGGGAGTTGGCGATGGACAGGGAGGCCTGGCATGCTGCAGATCGCAGTCGGACACGACCGAGCGACTGAACAGTTACTTATCCACCTTGCTGTAACAGAATGTAAGCTCTGTAAGACTGTGCCTGTGACATAAGGCTCAGATATTTAAGTATGTAATATGAAAATGATCTTGTATATAAGATTTCCTAAATACAAAATTAGAAAATCATGCTGTTTAAACCACAATTTACAGCACAGATGGTAACACTCACTGAAGTTGCTGAGTGTGAAAACTAGCATAAGTTTCTATGAAAGGGACCTCCTTGTGACATGGTAATTTCAGAAAAATTGCTGCAGATGCAGGCATTTAAGCATAGGAGCATTATTCATCATCCCTTTATCTCCAGGAGTGAAAAATGAGAAATAACTTCTGTAATGTCCAACAATAAGAAGGTTGTGTAAATTATAGAAGATGGTATAGCTACCATGTAAATTATTTATAGAAGATGGTATAGGTATTGTGCATATTAACAGGCAAATTTATTATTCATGTGTGCACAGAAACATCATCATTGTATCATTGGGTAGTTGTATGAAATTCATTTAAAACTGTTGTTTTTCTTAAAATTGTTTAATGAAGTTCTTCAAAAGGTCACATAAGTTTGAAAAGGAATACTTAGTATAAAATTTCAATTGTCAGAACAACATGGCTGTAATATGCATAGCATTTACACTAATAACTGACACAAAATCTTAAAGGTTCTTAGTGTAAGAATTTTCTGGTATTATGTTTCCCAATGATTTAGAAATTGAGTTGAATTTCTAAACTGTAATTTGCAAATTGTGTTGAACACTGGAGATCTATGAGGATGGTTCAGCAGGTTCTTTTACATCAGGTCAGCACAAGATTCTGAGATTAAGGACAAGAGGGCAGCTTCTGCGCTCACCAGAGCAGGAAGAAAGTCCAAGCTCAGAGCTGTGAGGTTCACCTGCTACTTTTCCAATCATTCCTAAAGAATCACATGTAATGCAAATGACTGGAGTCAGGCTGCTAACAAACTCATTACAAGATAAAAAACACCCATCTGTAACAGTAAGTATAAAGTGAAAACACCTTAAAAGTTGTACTTTAGTTTCATTACAATGTTAAAGATTTACAAAAGATTTTTAGATTCAGGCACATTTTAAGACCGTAGCAGCCAATCAGAATCATGGAAAACTTAAGGATTAGTCTGGTTTTAGCTTCTTCCACAACCTAAGTCCTGGAATCTTTCTTGATGTTTTAGAACAGCATGATAGCCAGATGTCATTCCCTCCCCCTCTTCTCCAACACAAGTAAGGTATCTCAATGTTTCCATGTACAGGTAACAAAAGGAAAAAAAAAAAATCCCAAGTCTCATTTCTCTTTTTCTGGGTTGCACTCATCTAACCTCAGGCACTTTGCTTGCTCTAAATCTAAAAAACAGAAAAAAAAAAGCACTTGACAGTTATGAACACATTTCCTCTGAAATATATTTTTAATTAATAACATGCAACTGTAATAACAAGTCACAACCTTAAGAGGAAACTACTGCTTTTGTAAATATTAATTTCCAAAATTACAAGTCTTTTTTTTCTGGAGGATGACCAGAAAGCCTAAATAGGCCACACATTCATACACATTCATGCAATCTATCCTTTTCAATGTTTTATTCACGACTTCACTTAGTTTTCTTTTTTTTTGCAGAAAAAGAAACTTTTCCTCCCCCCTCTGGAAGCTGAACCTAGAATCAACTCTGTAGAAATACATCAATAATAGAAGTTAAATGTGAGGAAAATAGTTTTACTACACTATATAACTAATACTCAGTTTAAAAAAATAGATGGTGTCAAACAAGTGTATTAAAGTGTAAGCTAAAAAAAAAAAGGCCCCTCAAAACAAAAAACAAGGAACACAAGACCTATCTGGACCCAAAATGGGGGGAGGAGTGGGGGAAGAAAGCTCATTTCCTGTCATTAAAAATCAGAGTGAAACATCTATAGTTAAACAACTTTATTAACATAGTCAAGCAGTGATTAACATTCACATCTATTATGTCACATCATACAAATGTAAATACAAAATTACTACAGTACAATATATATTCTCTGCATGATCCAAAATATTTGGTGGCCCCAAAAAACTCTCTTTAAAATTCAGCAGCTTATCAAAAATTAAAACCGTATTCTATTTAAAATGAAGATCTGTTAGCACAGAGTTTGACTTCAAGAAATATCAATTTAGTACAGTTTGAGAAGTTGCAGGAGGATATGTTTGAAGGACACATTCTAACATAGTGTGGCAGGTACAAGAAACATCAGATTTAAAGCTTTTAAGCATAACTCATACAACCTAAGTTGTCAGCAGAAAGATCCAGTTATTTATAACTAAAGCTATAACTACTAAATTATTGCACCCAATATTAACATGAATATTAAGTGTAAAACTGTTTTATAATATGAAGTCATTAACCACGTTTAAACATCTTCTCACAGATGATAATCTATTAAGTAAAATTACTTACACAGTATTGTCTTATTATTATCTCCATAAAACTCATCCAATCTTAATTTGGTTATATATCCACAGAGGAACAATGAGGCAATATGGGGATAGAACAGCAGAACCCCCTTATGAGGCTGGTATTGGGAAGGAAATCAACACTGCCTTATAGGCTAACCATGTTATAGTAAGCTTTTAGGAAGATAGTTGGACTTGCAAAATAGCTAATTGTGAAAAATACCAAGCCATCTTCAAGGGGATTCTATGGTAGATGAACAAAAATAGTAATAAAAGGGAAAAATCCTATTTTCCTAGTTAGTGATATAATGCTTGGCAAATAGATTTGGTTTGATTTTAAAACATACAAGAGGTGAAAAAAACAATCACCACTTTAACTTCCCTCAAAATCATGCACACATAAAAAAAAAAATAAAAACAATACATTCTGGGATACAAATCACAACAAACATGTATACCTTAAAATTTAAATGTATACCTTAAAAATTAATAAGCATAATAATTAGGCATAAAGAATCCCTCACATATAATACCAATGGGGGAAGATCTATGTAAGACTGAAAAAATTAGTCACAAGTCACCTGCAAAGTGTACAAGTGAAAGAAAATTTTAAATAAAACTGAATTTTTAAGAGGCATTAGAAACATCTCTATATTTAATACAGTATGACTAAGTACTAAGTATATAATGCATTTGCATGGTATTACTAGATAATATTGTTAAACAGCTCTTTATTGATCTGACTTATATTCTAGATTATTTTAGGCCCTTAATCTGAAGACCATAGTTTGCGTCAAGATTTCAATGCCTACATTTCAGTAACAGTACTAGTAGTGACTGTTAAAGTGTTTTCCCCCTTGTATTACTTGCAAAAATAATGAGCGAAGCTGTGTGTAGTTTAAAGAACTACTAAAGAAAGGATTTAAATTGCAGTTATGCATGATACACTCTTCTCTTGGGAAGAATGTTTTTGCACCGTTATCTGTTAATACATTCAATATGAATAATATAGATGAACTATATGGAGCAAAAAAACCTACTTTTTTCTTTATGGCAAAGGATTGAAGTTAAATTTAGACTAAAAGATTTAAGACAGAATTAGTTTAGTTCTGGCATTTCAGCTATATGCAGGGTAATTTAATACATGACAGAAAATTTTCCACTCTACTATCTTAAAAAGAGTTTGGAGAAAAGGAGAACCAAACTGAATTCACTTTCAAAGTAAACCTGCATGCCAAAGGGCTCGCCAGGAAGGACTTACACCGCCATGGTCTGCTAGACTAATTAGAAAATCAGACTAAATGGAAAGATTCTTCATGAAATACACTAAAAAAACAAAAACAAAGAATGTAAGTATGATGACCCTTTATAAGCATATGTCACCAAAGAAAGAAGGATACAAGAGTATTCACCTGAGATAAAACTTGTATCTGAATATTTTATAACTGAGTAGACAAAGCATTTCAATAGAGGAAAGTCAGTTGAGATTATTTTAAAATATACATCTGATCCTATTTTACAATATATGCAATTTAAGCAATTCAGATCAATGAAAAAGTCTTAACAAAAAAATCACAGTGTTTATCAATATGTTAATTACAAAATGTATGCTACTTATTTTGTTTTTAAGATGTAATGGCTTGGTTAAGTGTTTTAAAATCTATTCTGAAATCTAACTTGCGTCACAAAATCAAGTAGCAATAATGTAAAGCATCAGAACTGGCTCTTAAAGATTATTTACATGTTGATTATTTGGAAAATAACCAACCAAAATATAAAAAAGTGTGATTTTTTTTTACACAGTATGAAGTTATTAAAGAGATTAGACAATACAAAAAGCAAAGTTCTTTCCTGAATAAATGAATATCTGTGGCACTAGGTTCACTTACTAATGGACTGTAACATGGAACTGCCAAACATGCATTTAAACTATATTAAATACACTTTCTGTTTCCAACTTAGGTTGATCAGCAGCTTTTGTTCTGTTAGAATCCTTCAAAGAGAGAAGCTCAAACAGGAAAAAGAAGGCATATATAAAACAGTAAACACTGACCTCCTGAGGTTCCTACAACATAAAAATATTCAAGTAGAAAATCTACATCACTTAGCAGCGGCTATTTCTGTAGTTGGGCACACTAACAGCATGTTAGTGTGGAAGGAGCAGATGAAGGAAGCCGTGCCTTAAGCATGCCAAGAGGCGAAACACTGGAATGTAACAAGGACAAACTCACAATCTCATAGACATTCAGTCAACATTCAGAACTATTAAGACTACACCACAAGAATTAAGTTGCTTTATATATATATATATATATATATATCCCATGATGTATTAAGTTTTATCAGAATAAATGCTAAATCAGAGCTTACCTCAAAAGATAACTTAAATGGCTTCTGCAAATTCCTATGTTATACTATGTATCTGAAATACAATTAGGAAGAAACTATAACCTCAAGGTGGGGGAAAAAACCCCAAAACCCCAACCCCATCTCAGGTTGCAGTCTATTTATTTATATGTTGTATTTTTAAATTAAATTTCCTTTTAATTTAAAAACACACTGACTACAAAAAAGGGGCACGACTTGTTACATATCTAATTAGAAATTAATTTTTCCACTCAATAGGTAACAATAATGCTTTTCAGTCAATAGAGAATTGTCAATCACAGGTCCAGATAACTTTATTGAAGACTGTTTTTGTATGTTTTAAAAGAGTTCTTGAGAATTTTGTCTTTTCTCTCAATTTAAAATCTTTACTACTTATTCCAGAATATTAAAATATCTCCCATATTAAAAAGTTTTGGAGAACTACAGATCACTAGAAGTTGAGGATAAAATAGCTACCCTAATCAGGTTTTAAACACTAACTAGGAAGCATATTCTGAGCTCCCAATGAGGCATCGGTACTAGAAAGCAAAATGCTACATACCCTTTGGATCCAACTTACGATTAAAAACAACTGGACACTGAAAATATGATTTAATTTCAGGCTCTACAGACTGAAATTTGCAAAGCCAAAGTAGAGAAAAGAAGGTGAAAGAACATGTTAAAAAAAATACATACACACACACAACAAAAACCTTTCTGCATGCTACCATGCATTTGAATTTTTTTGAAACGGTATTTATAAATTCACACGCATACAGCTCAAACTTCAGTGCAATGGCTGTATCATTCAACACCTTTAGAGGAATAGAACCATGCAAAGAGGAGCAACTGCTTACAAAAATGGTTATTCAGTATTTATTCTGCAATGCAAAGGTGACAAACTAAAATATAAAAAGGTTGTTATGGCTTAACATTTCTGTTGCAGATTAAATATGCAGCATTGAAAAATGGAAAGGTGTGGCTTCATCTCTGACCAGCAGAGTTAAAAAGAAAAATCTCTCCATTTTCCTTCATCATCATGGGATACACTGTTCAGGCAATCCAAATTAATAAAGACTTGCACTTCCATATGGACACAAGATCAAGTGTACCAGTTAGGTTTTCACATTCACAGTATATAAGAAAATACACATGGAAGGAAAAGTAAAGGGTTAACTTAACAAGGATTTATTCACAGGAATACATGTAAGTAGAGAAAAATAACAGAAAAGCTAAACAAATGAAATGAAGAGGATCCAAACCAACTTTCACTCTGTAGCTTTTTACTTGCACCCCGTGTGCATGTATCTAGGGCACAGAGGGCCACCAACATGCGCCAATACAGTGTAGGAACCCTGCATTACATCCATTAACTTAAACATATCTTTAAGATCATGCTTTGAACAAAAAAAGAAAGCTTAGAAGGCAATGTTGAGTGGGAATAAACATTGAAATATAGCGATCATGTCTTCAACTTCTACAATTGTCCTTATGTGCCAACTAACATTTATGCAGCCTCTTACAGATCTTTTACCATGTAATTTAAGTTTTAGAGAAGTTTTGATAAAATCACTAGTAGTATATAACCATGCAGAAAGCACATCACACTGACAGCACAGAGGCAAAGATTTTGCACAGGTTTATCAGCTTTCCACATTGTGCAGGTTACACACGATACAATACCAACCTTATTCCTAACAGATCCTAAAAAGATTATTTCAAGGCCTAGCTGTAAACTACAGTACTTTATATCTATATTCTTAATAAAAATAAAATTCACAAATCTTAAAAAGGAATTTTAAATGCAGGGCTATATTGAATCGGTAAACTGCAACACAAACTGGCGCAACAGAGGTAACTGAATACCAATCTCACTCTATGTGATGCAAGCATGCTACTTTCCCACTAATTTAAAGTACTTTCAATCACTATGAGCCAGAACGCATGCCTGAACCTTAAACTGCACTTTAAAAAGAACAATATCTTGGCCTAGAAATTAAATCTAATGATGTACAACCATCAAATTATATCCACTACGTTAATGTCTTAATGAAAAATCAAGATGTCAATCTTTAGTTCGATATGTCCAGCCCCATTTATTTCTCCCTCCCTGCCCACCCCACGAGGGTAAAAGGAGTGACTCATTTGGCATTTCACAGGGTGCTTCATTGTTTAAATTTGTTTTGTTTTATTTCCAACTTTTTGGGGTACCTTAAATTGTAACTTCCAAGAACCTGCTTCTACTATGGGTAGGCAAGCTGATTTTAACTCTATTAGCTTTCATTTGTGTAGTTCTTCATCAGCATGCAAAAACAAGGCCCCATCATGTGGGAAATTTTATAAAACTTTTTAAATTAAAAAAAACAAAAACAAAAAAAAACCCTTTACTGTTTCTAATCCCCAGTCTCAGGTTTCCTTTATTGTGCGCTATAGAATTTCTCTTCTTTCTTATCCCTATGCATCATTTATATGGTTCTTGTTTTGGTACAATTCCCCATAATATTCCAGAATGTACTGTTTTGTGAGTAGATAGGTTTGGTTTTTTTTTGCTTCTTCACATCCAGTGCAGTGTTGTAATTGGAGACAGATTTCCACCCACAAAGGCTCCAGATGTTAAAACGTTTCCCAACATCGACTTAATACAGTGACGGCAACACCTCCCTCCCGCCCCTCCCAGTAGGGTTGGGATTGTACTGTATTCCCTACTGGTTTACCCTTCCCCCCTGTAAAGGGTAACATTTTCCCTGGGTGCAGAGGCTCCCTCACAGTCTCCAAGACTGAAGGACCTGTAAGAAAACAAAACAATTTTATACTTAAACAAAATTGTTTCTTTTATAAGACCAGTGGAACATAAAATTAATCAAGTAACAATACGATCTCTAAAGAACATGAAAAACTGGACAAATTGCCCATGATCATGCTAGCCAGTGAAGCCACGTTGCTTCCTTCTCCTATGGCTCTCAAGTGTCTCTTGCATCAGATACAGAAAGTGATATCAGGCACAGAGAGGCGTGCAGAACTTTAAACAGATAAAATACGGCTTGTAGGGTGATATGGGTCTAATTCTTTATCCCTATGTGTACAATGGATCTCAATGGGAGCTGTTATTCTTGAATTAAAACATCATCACCCATATTTCTAATATTTATAAAAGAGCCAACTTAGTGCGTGAGGCAACATACTAAGTCCTGGCACCACATATAGCACAGTATTTAATCCTCAAAATAACCTAATGAGGGAACTAAGGCTAAAATACCAGAATTGTTAGTTTGACTTAGGTCAGAAACACTCGAAGAACAAGAGTCCAGGTGGACTTACCTCTTTACTACCCCAAATCAAAAACGAATCTCTCAAACAAACAAACTGTGTGCTGGGCACAAGGTGGGGACTCAATAAAATATGAAGAATAAATATTGAATAATTATTTTTACTGAGACCAAATTGAGCTCCAGTTCTACTTGAGTTTTCCCTAAAGCTCACAACACAGAAAGCTCTTGATATATAAAAGACTATATTTAAAACTAAAACCATCTCTACCCTGCCAGTGAATGTTGGTGATCTCTTAAAGGGCAAAAATTAAGAAAAGGACAGGTTGAAATTTAACTAGCATACCAACTTGGATTTCCTTCTAAGAGGATTCAAAGTGGAATCATGCATTTTATCTTGCTTTGCTGGCTCATAAATAAATAAATAAATAAATCTGTAGGCTTCACATAAGTAAATTTTAAGTCAAATATAAGACTCTTTTACTCAACCTCTGTGGAAAACAAACAGCTTTTATTCTCTTCAGTAGTTCTAGATTGAAGTCTTAACTTAAATTTTTCCATCCTGAAAAACTCCAAATTTCTTACAACTTACCCCTAATTTTGGGACTGCAGCTTAAGTATATGAGATTAAACACCATAAAAAGCTGCAAGACGCTCTTTTAAGGGAAGCGGGAACTGGTCAGAGAAACGCCTCCAATTTTCATCTCCAACTTGATTTTTAAATCCATGAAGGATCTGCAAAGAGTAAATCATCATTAAATAATCAGTAACAAGAGAGAAACTCGTATCTGCATAGCTTCTGAAATCAAACACTATTGATTATTCCAAAATTTTATCCATTTTAAAGTATTCTCAAACTTTGTTGAAATCTGTATCATTCCGTTGTCTTACCCAAAAGCACCTCATAGGATAGATATGAGGCACACTTTACTTTGAGAAGATTAGAATTCAGTAAGTGTCCTAGTAAAAGAAGTACTATAAGCAACTCTGCCAAAATAGTAATGAGAAGCAAGCATAAAGGTATAGAATTCACCCAAGGGATTAAAATTTTTATGCCATATTTTCAAACTGAAAATATACAAAGCTTTGGGTTCATGGCTGCAACTATATAGTTCACTATTGAGGGGTGACTAGAATTAACCCAAGGGGACATTACTGAAACAGACAGGTTTAATCCTTGTTATGACTACTAAGACTGACTTTGTTCAACAGATCATATTATACTCCAATCTTAGTCAGTCATTTTTGAAAATATATGCTATTTTGTACGGGCCTCCCTGGTGGCTCAGATGCTAAGGAATCTGCCTGCAACGCAAGAGACCGAGGTTTGATCTCTGGGTTGGGAAGATCCCCTGGAGAAGAGAATGGCAACCCACTCCAGTATTCCTGAAGAATTCCATGGACAGAGGAGCCTGGCAAGGGTACAGGTTGCAAAGGGTCAGACACAACCAGGCAACTAACAAACTACTTATTTAGTGTAGTTGGGATAATGGGTCTACATGAAACAGTGGTACTGCTTGAGAAAATATTTTAGAAGTATGTGCTCTATTGATACAAAGTCACTACAAGTGACTTGTATATACAAAAGTCACTACAAGTGACTTGATATACAAAGTATATCAAGAAAAGAAAGTCAATTTCTTTACCAAGACAAAGGTTACACAGTCTACCAATATTGACTCAAAGAGTCTCAGTGTCATATGAAATAAAAACATAATTTACTTCCCAACTAGGACTGCAACAGTTACAAGATATGCATCATAAAGACTTTTTAGTTACCTTACAGAACATGTCTCTCAGATCATCTTTTGGATTAATCCATGATGCAACAGCATCACAAAAAAATATAAAATCCTGTAACAAGCAAGAAATACATCTTATATTGATTCTTTTTTGTCAAATACGAACACAACAAAAGACATATGTAAACCTCAGAATATATATACCAAGAGAATCCTACGTAAAAAGAAAGGAAATTTTAACAGCTATGATAAGGAATTGTAAGTGATTTCTTAATGGTTGTCCTAAGACTCCACCTTATCAAGGAATCTCTAACTCATACCGTTTATATTAGAATTTAGTGCCCTCCTGTATTTCATTTTACATTACAGAACAAAACCCCAGTCTAGTAAATGTAGAGCATCAGCAAAAGACTGAAAGCATCAAATAAGCACTAGTTCAAAACCTTCATTTATAGAATTAGAGAATCCTATAAATTCAGTAATTTTACAGTTTTGATTGGCTGAGAAATAATTTTAAGCTAGTTAAATATAAATCAAATAAATTTGATTTAAAGTATATGAAAATTAATAGGCCTAAATTTCAAGATCCATCTTCAGGCAGAAATGTAAATGAAATGACCATTAAGTTAGAACAAAAATTAGTTACTAATAGCACCTAATCCAACTCAACTCAGACAAACAAGAAAACTCCCAATGCTCAGACTGTTATTTAAAAGACAATCAGGTTATTATGACTAAGAGAACAAGATGATAATAGGTATATACTTGAAATACTTCACTTAAGTATTTTTCAGTCTCAACTATCTTACTGAAACAGTTCAACATACAAAATATTGCCGACGGTGTGAGATGTCGACTACTTCAAATTTTACTATTAAATTCAAAGAACCTCATTAACTCCAAAATTCACTAATACTAAAATATACACATAAAACACATATTCAGGCAAATAAAATGCATGTGTCTAAAATTTATGGTTTATTCAAATTATGATTCCTATGTCTTCCCAATATTGAAAGCCAATGTTAAAAATTTAAAGTATATAATCATGCAAAATTTGTAATTGGTAGTGATTTCATGACTACACACGTGTTACTTTCATGTTCCTAAATGTTAATTCAAAAAGCAAAACAACAACAAAAAATCCCTATAGGAAGATGCTCCTTCTTAATATGGTATATACTACGTATCAGATACCTCTAAAACATATTTAAAGTGACAAAAAGTTCTTAAGCATTGGGGAAAAACCAAGAAACTCAATGCTTTTGCAGCTAGTGAAATTAGCTAAAAGATTTTAGTTTTCAGTTCTTCTATGTGTACGTGGTTCAATGCCTATTTTCTACACACCAGGTAAAAAATGTTCAAAGCACCAATCTCTTAAAAGTGAAAGGTTTTCTTGAAAATCCTTCTTACACTTTCTTTTCCTTACAATTTGTATCTGTTGAGGAACGTGGGGCATTTAACCTAAAGCCCACAGCCTGTATTTTGTTGATTTCACACATCTGGTGTCAATCAACATGTTCCTTTACATTTTATGTGTAAGTTGGATCCAGAGGTTTGATCAGATTCACGTTTGGTATTGTTGCCAAATAATTCTTTAAATGCTAAAGATGTCTAAATATAATCTGAACTAGTACAGGAAACAAAATAAGGATAATAAATCAAAGTTAAAGCATCTATAATGGTTAACCCATTACTCTATTTTATTTACTAAGTAAGAGAAAGAGTATCCTACTATTTAATTATTCTCTTAAGTATAGAGAGCCTCAAACTCAGGAAATTTACATTCACTGCTTTAGGAAGCATTTACAAAGTAAATAAATGAGATCTAAATGTGGAGGAAAGAAGCTTTGGCTTAATTCAGGTCAAGAATAATAACTTTTATTCTTCCAATCTGTTGTTATTATAAGCCACGACAGAAAAAAAGATTTAGAAAATAAAAATAGATATTATCAATTCAAGGTATTAGGAAATATGCATTGAAAACACATGTATCTTCTGTAAAAATAGGTAATATTTTCATAATTATAGCTTAAAAATACCTCCCCTCCTTTAAAGTTTAATAATTCAGAACATTAAAAATTAAAATCTTACTTGGATTACTCCACTGGGATTCACACTGATCATGGTACAAATCCCACGAAATGCTGAATCCTTTTCCTCATTGTCCCTTATGTTTCTCAGAGAGGTGCACCTATTAAATTATAGAATTGAGTTTAGCATTTAAGTAAAAAGTAGGTTTAACTACAATTCTAATGGACAGTATTTAATGGAATAAGCACCAAAGTAGAGATAATGTTTATATTCAAAGAATTTTCATAAAGCTTAAGCTTCTCATACTATGTTAGGCCCATCTAATCTCAATACAGTGAAAACCTTGAAATTCACAATTCTTACCAATAGATTGCATCTAAGTAATAACAACTGATTTTAATCTTCCATTTACACTATTAATTAGCTTGAGCCAAGAGTAAATTATCAATTTTTAACACTGTATTATGACTTGTATTCCATTAAACACTACTAAAAATGACTTGAATTGAAAGACTGTCAATTGAAAGAAGCAGAACATAGGATATACTGCCACAATAGAAACTATTACTATACAACTTATGGTGTAGATGTTTAATTTTTACATTAACAAGCAAATAAGATTTTTATACATAACAAATTTAAACATGTATTTCTTAATGCAATCCAAATTTTCAAATTAATTCTAAAAAGGAAACAATGCAGAAACCTAAAATTTATAGAATTTGCATGCATCTTTATTTTACTGGTGGATATTTAAATGCTTTTTATGTATAATCAAGCTTTTTAACACAGCAAGCATGTGACAATCTTATCCCATGCATCAATTAGTCGTTAGCCACAACATAAAATAAATATACATGACGATGCTACTGAAAACCTCACAAACCCGATAGGACAAGATTAGTCACATGGTTGGCAATGATTAAGGATTGTGATTTTTGTAACCAACTGAAAATATATCTAAAAGTGAGATAGAAAGAGAAAGAAAGAGTGAAGAAAAATGAATTAAAAAAAAAAGATTGAATAATACACACCAGGGTCTTATAAACTGCTGTAGCATGGGGGCCACCTCTTGAGGACAAACGTAACCAAGACGACCAATTGTTATTGCTAAGGTAACGCAATCACGGTTATACACCACCAAACGCCAACCAAGACATGAGCAAATGAGGGGGAAGGAGAAAAAATAAAGAAAAAACAACAAATAACTCAGAAACAGAAACCAACAGAATTTGTGTATGATAATAAACATAAGATTTCACCAGTGCTGTTTATTACCACCCCCTATAATAAGGGGCAGCAACATATATGGCATACTCTTGGAAAAAGAAAAACAAAAGGAATTAAAAAAACTTTAAAGATTGAGAGAACACCAAAAACCATGATGAACTGCTTTTCTCGCTCAATCAAGTGTTAAAAGATATTCTGTTAATAAAAACGATGAGCGGATTCAATAGATATAGATAGATTCTTCCTTCAAAATCAGTTAAAATTCCAGAGTTTAATAATGAAATGTAGCCCCCCCCCGCCAAGAAGTAACAGTAAATGTAAATGATTACATTTCTGAATTGTCTGCTCAAACATACTTCTCAGAAGTTAAAATCTTTCTCACTTCTTCATACTGCTTTTTAAAAGTGATTTTTATTCTTTGCAATTATCTAGGAATTTAATCAAAATTTTGGTATATTTTTTGTTTGTTTGCCAACATTTCCAAAATAAACCAGTGGACCATTTGTTGCCTAACATCAAAATCAACTATCATATTTTAGGTGTTATGGTACATACTGAATAAAAGGATTGGAAAATTGCTGTGCTATGTCAAAAATCCCATTCCAAAAAAACCTCTGATGGTGATAATAATTCTAATTTCAAACCCTATTTGACAAAAAGAAAATTTAGTCCACTATAATGGCATGTGATATGTGGCCCAAAGGAACAAATATTCTGTCCTTGCTATGAAATGCACAGCACAAAATGATAGATAATAAAGCACATGATTACATGCTAATATTTTATTTTTAAAAATCGGAAGTGGGAATCAAATATAAATTCACCATCAAAACTTAGTTAAGTTCTTAAACTTACAAAGAGCTAAAACAAGGGCAACTCAGAACTGCACTCTGCAGTTCAAAGGTACATACATATAAATACATTTATACACAATGGGAAAAAAAATACAAACAGAAAACAAACCATGAGGTGCTTTAATGGTGTTCTCTCAAAAACTTACAGGTTAACCTTTCATAAAAAAAGGGTGGGGAGGGAGTAAAGAAAAATGTTTAAGGATTACTTGAAGCAAACTACACAGATAATACTAAAATCCAGCAGATTCATATGAAGCAAGAGAAAGAAAACCTATGTTCAAAAGACACAAACTATGCAACATTCTCATTAAACAGGCAAGTATGAACAATCCAATGAAACATGCGATAAAGCAGATGATGGTCCATTGAAAAAGTTCAGTGTAGGATATACTAATTAGAAAAAAAGCAAGTAACTGCAAACACTAAGGAATTGACTTTATGAACTAATAAGACAATGGTATTAATAATTAAGTTGCTAAAATCTACAGATATTACCCACAATTTTAATAATTAATCTCTCCTCCTTTGGGTAAGGAATAAGAGAAACATTTTCTGCAGTCACTTGCGATAAGAATAATCCAGTGAATTCCAAGTATATTTCTTAATTATACAAATTCAATCCATCAACTTGAAAGGCATTATCAACTACCTTTTGATTTACTTAGGGTAGATTCATATTTAGAATATAATCTTATAAATAAAGCCAATTTGTTCGAGAAACTATATAGCAAATTCACCAGCTGATATCCCACAAGAAACTTTAATATACATTACACTCAACATTTATTTGCAGTTATGCATTCACATTTAAAAATAAATAAGAAGTTTCTTAATGTTCAACAGTAATTTTATAATGGCAAGTATTTCAAATCTGAATGTCATGTATAGGTACTGCATTCTAAAGAGATAAACACCTGACAAGATTTCATAACCATCCTACACATAGGTTTTTGTGCTTTTTAGAAGGAAAATCTAATTCACTTTAAGATACAAACAGTACCCATACAGCCAAACAGCCATATAACTGTTTCATAATTAAAAGACTTCCTTCCATACCAATAATCACATTAGGATATAATAAACTTTCTACAATTAAAAACCATAAAATTAAAATACCTTTGAGGATAAATTTATTTAGAAAAACTTATTTAAATCTTTGTCCAGTATTTTAGCAAGGCATTCATTGACTATGAATATACTACTGGAACTGTCTTAGTATATGAAGAAAAAGACATGCCTGATTGAAAACAAAATTCATACTTCAAAAAATCATTAGCAAGAAGTTAGGCAGAGCAAGAAGAAATCACCCTGCAATGTGTTCTATAGTATGGAAGGTACTCTTTAATATAAACATGCTCTCTATAAATGCAAAAGAGAAACAAGCCTTCTGAATAAAAATCCCACAAGACACTGCTCAAGTTCCCAATTTGAAGAAAAGTATACAACAAAATACAAAATACGTATGCCATTATTAACAGACTAACTACTACAATACAATCTATTTTGGGCTACATTTTTACATATTAAAAAAAAATTCTCCCCAGCTAGCAGTCACTCTGAATTAATGAAAAATTCATATAGTTATCTGAGCTGGGGTCCATTTTAGGGAATATTAAAACACTGTAGCAGAGGAAAAAGTGTTTTTTGGAAAGTTTCTGAAAACTGGCTATGGAATGAAGCTCAAACAGTTCATTTCATGACTGAGAATCCCAAACAGGCACTAATTAATAAGCTGGGTTTCTAAAGCTAGCTTTGCTTTGGTTTCTCTACGCATCTTAACTTAAAATGACAAGGCAGATTGTTCTCTTCACCGTTAACAGTTCAGTCGTATGGTACCTGTATTCTCTAACAACGTCTTTGGTGTGTTGGGTCTGTTAATGATTTCTACAAGCTGGTGCAACACCATAGGAATGTAAGGCTGCATCTCTATACCTAGATCATCCCCGAGAGAGAAAACAAAAAAAGAAACATTTCATTGTTAAAATATCAATGGAAAATATGTTGCCCCCTTTACTGTGATACGTTATGTATTTACATAGGTAAAGCTCATTAGAAAAAGGCAATTACAAAAATATTAAGTTATCTAAAAATTTTAATGTTTGTAAATGGCGGGGGGGGGGGGGGGGGGGGGAAATCTTACCCATTTGAATGGAGATCTCTCCAATTGCCCATGTGGCATTATTGCAGACTGAAATGAATTCTGGATTGAGGTTGGTTCCCAATATTGGCATGAAATCGGCTAGGAAAAAAAAAAAAGCTTTTAAACTATGTATTAAACTTCTCAATAGCACTGTTTTGTGCTTTAAAAGAAATCTACCCAATGGAAACTGAAACCTAGACAAAATATAACCTTTAAAAAAACAAAGTGTTGGCAATAATTATCTTAGGAAAATGAAGGAGGAAATATCTGGCCACTGAACTTTCATGTGAAGTAGCCCCAGTTTGGTTTCACTTTAAGTATCATTAAAAAGAGTTGGTCAGAGTAATTTCTCCTGGCATCAGACAGAAAATTTTAAATATTTCACTTTAAAAGTGAAAATATGATACAATAGAACCTTCTTCAAAGCTGGTTTTTCACACACAAAGAATTTTTTAAATCAATGATTTTGGCACGTTTACTCTAATGTCAGATTGTGGTCTCTGAATATCATCCTCCATTTAAAAGGGAAAATGAAAGTTAGGAGTTCATACTGACACTCAAATAACTAACACAAACAAAAACTAAACTCTTGAAATACAATATAGGACTTGTGCAAGATGCTGGAAATCAATTTGTTCCTTTTAAAACTGGTAAATAAAGAGAAAGAATTAAGTAATAATCCTGCCTCATCTGTACGACTTGTCAAAGTTGGTCGCTCACTCATGTTCAACTCTGCGATCCCATGGACTATAGCCTGCCAGGCTCCTCTGTCCATAGGATTTTTCAGGCAAGAAAGCTGGAGTAGGTTGCCATTCCCTTCTCCAGAGGATCTTCCCCACATGAGGACTGAACCTGGGTTTCCTGCATTAAAGGCAGATTCTTTACCATCTGAGCCACCTATGGGCTATAATTTATTGATATGGGAAATATCTCTACATATGTATTCTCTCTACTGAATGAAGAATTAGAATATAATTTTTTAATCCCTAATATACCAGTTGATTTCACAATTTCTCAGTTTTGGCAATACTGATAATCTGGGTCAGATTATTCTATTGTAGGGGGCTGTCTCATGTATTATAGGATATTTAGAAACATTTTTCGCCCCTACCCACCAGACACCAGTAACACATTCCCTGTGCTACAGTGTCTCCAGATATTGCCAATTGCTCTTGAGAAACACTAACCTAGAAAATAATCCACGGTTTGTAACATGAAAAACAGAGAAACAACCAGACATTGTGTATCTCTTGAAGAAGCTATATGATCTATAGTCTTTGAAGAAGGTATATGATCTATAGTCTTAAAAAAAAAAAAAAAAAACTTTTCGTACAAATTTAAACTCAAATACTTCAATCAGGTGGAAAGTATCTGCAGAACAAGGTTTTCCATAAAACAATAATTCACCACACTTTCATTTAGAGTAGGTAGGCTTAAACTTGATGCCTTACTTTAACACATCATAATTAATGTTATTATTCAAGTTCAGAAACACATGACTGAAAAATACAACTGGCAACTGATTGAAGGTCAAAAGATACAACCTTTTGGTTCTGAAATAAGTTCGTTTCTGGGGGATGTGGTATATCACAGTATAACGACAGTTAATAGTGTGTATGCGTGTGTTCAGTCACTCAGTCATGTCCAATTCTTCGTGACCCCATGGACCGTAGGGCCACCAGGCTCCTCTGTCTATGAGATTTTCCTGGAAAGAATACTGGAGTGGGTTGCCATTTCCTTCTCCAGGGGATCTTCCCAACCCAGGGATAGAACCTACCTACATTCTCTGTATTGGCAAGTGAATTCTTTATCACTGAGCCACCTGGGAAGGTCACAGTTAATAATACTGTATTGTTTATTTGAAAGTTGCTAAGACAGTAGATCTTAAAAGTTCTCATCCCCCACATAAAAAGTCTTGATACATGTCAATTACATCTTAAAAAAAAAACTGGAGGGGGGCCTCCCAAAGCACACTGTATCAAATGAAAAAAAAATTAACATGAATATTTTAAACCAAGATTAAATGATGGGATATAGAAACGAAAATGAACCAAAACTTGATTTAATCTATGGGTCTGACAGCAATTCAGGTTACATTATTCAAGCAATCGCTTATTATCTTCACAAAAGGCTAAGACAAACACTATGCCACTAAAACAGAAAAAAAAATTCATTCACTTTTAAGAAAACTGAAATTTCCTATAGTTTATGCTGGTTTATCATGAGAAAACTTGATTATATTATTATTTCTGGGTACCTCTACCAAACAAAGAGGCTATTCAAGAAGTATCTATAAACTAGCATACAGGACCAAGGTTCACAGGTGGGCATGTCCCTTACTCTAAAGCAAATTCAGTCACATTAACACCTAACAAGCTGCTGAAATGATGGTGAATTCAAAGGAACAAGAGAATAGGGGCTTCCAAACCACCTGCTTCAATCAGAGTAGATTTAACCGGTAAAATGTACATTAGTACATGTCAGCATTTCATTAGACTTCAGTTTAATAATAAAACACAGCTGATGAAAGATAATGTTAAAAACCACATTACAGCAATAGAAAATACTCATACCTATACAAGGTTTAACATGCTGAAAGCAAGCTTTTGTCAGGTCACCTAGTAGGGCGAAGGAACTCTGTCGAACCTCTGGCATTTTATCCTGCAAGAAAGAAGCAGAAATTAATCCCAATTTGACACAGAGAACCAAAAGTTTCTATTAGTTTTAATTCAGTAAATCTCACCTGCATGCACTGATACATTAGTGTTAGAATGTTACTTCGTGCTACCAGCTGTTCAATGTTGCCTCCAAGTCCTTCAGCCAGGCCACTGAGTAAATCAAGGGCCACTATCATAAAATCTTTATCTGGAGCCTCATATTGATCTGGTTGAGCATTGTTCAGCTGAAATTACACAATTTTTTGAAAACTTACTTTAAACCAATTACTGAAAAAGTATGTATACATTATGCCTATCCTTAGAAAAACGTTTCCGATGCCAAGAAGGGAAAGATATAAAAAACTTTTTTAAATACCATGGCTTGTGCAAGAGTCTTCTGCACTAGGTTTACACAACGCTGATACACAGGTTCACAGTACGGAAGGAAGCCAGACTGCAGGGCTGTGGCAACTGAAGACAGGCACTAGGAAGGATAAAGGAGATGTATGTAACATTTCCAGGTGTAACTAAGATCATGATAAATGCTTGACAGTATACTCAATAAAATCCCGGTCATTTCTACTCTTCTACAGTATAGCAGTTTCATCTTTTCAAACCTCTCTTTTGGATGCAGTTTTGTTGCTGCTAAGTTTACTAGCTAGTCAAGGAAGGTTTCCTCAAAAAAAAAAAAAAAAAAATGTTAAGGTTTCTATAATGAACGTTATCTTTCAGGAACAAATTTCAGTATTACATATTCCTATTTTTTTCCCCTCAAATATGAGAGATTTATTTATCCTCCCATCTTGGTCAATAATGTGGGTAGATCTTACTGGGCACATTCTGAGCCTTGCCTGGAAGTAAATATATTTAACTATAATTATTCTTTTTATTCTGTTGGGCCAGAATTAGCCATTGCTCTTTGACACAGAAGTTTTTCCTTTGCTGGGTAGGGACCATTCAAGGCAGAAGTGGTGAACCCTGAAATATTAGGGGAGACTAGAATGACTGATCTGGCTCTACCAAAATCAATTCATCCAGATTTAAGTTACCACATTTGAGAATGCATTCAGTTATCTGAAAAGCATATAAACTTGGGGGGAGGGGTGTTTAAAAATAGTAGTTAAATACATGAAAAACAAACCTTCAAACTATATAGAAAAGGTATCAATGCTACTTCACATGTATATGAGTATATATATATATATATATATGCATAAACAAGATAAAAGAATTTAGGCTATATCAATTATGACATGGCTGTATATCTACATAAAGAAATACAGTTAAGTAGAGATGGACATATATATATATACTTATAAGGAAAGATCTCCAAGATAATCTACTATCAAGTAGAACAGGTTAGAAAAACATAAATTCTATAGTTTGTCACTGGGCTTCCCTAGTGGCTCAACGGTAAACAATTCCCCTGCAATGCAGAGACAAAGTTCAATCCCTGGGTCAGGAAGATCCCCTGGAGGAGGACATGGCAACCCACTCCAGTATTCTTGCCAGGAAAAGCCCATACAGTAAAGAGGTACCTGGTGGGCTACCCTACATGTGGTTGCAGAGCTGGACACGACGGAAGAGACTGAGCATACATACTTGGTACAGATGTACCACAGTTCAAGTTATATGGAGTTGCACGTTTATTCAGCATTTTAACAGAAAAGGTTCAGAATGTAAATTAACACTTATTACATATAGTCATTATAGATCTGAACATGTGTTTTTTTTTAAAATGAAAAACAGGTTAGCTAAATGTTGCCAGCTTAGTATACTTCTGGAGAAGGGAATGGCTACCCACTCTAGTATCCTTGCCTGGGGAATTTCATGGACAGGGGAGCCTGGCAGGCTATAGTCCATGGGGTTGCAGAGTCTGATAAAGCTGACTAACACACATACAAATGGTCAGTAAAATACCTCAAGTAAAGGGAAGAGATCTTTATCTTCATCCTTTAACATGTTCCATTTCTGGATCAGTGGAGGCATTAACATCTGGATATATTCCTAAATTACAATGATGAAAAACACAGAAAGCTCCACTATCATATGTAAACAAGTATATGCTGAGTCTATGAAAACTAAAAACCATTTAGAGTAATTGTATAAAATTTTTACACAAAGAATTGTAAGACTTATTCTTTGAACTTTTTTAGTCCCGTGACCTGTGACATGTAATATGACTCGCTGTTCATTAAGTTATAAATGACAATTAAATTTATTAAAGACATTTGTAGAAAAAGATTCATGATCATTTAAATGTTCTAAGACAGAAGAATCAAATCAATAGACAGTCATCATGTAAACAGGGGCATAGATTCCAAGTAGCCTAATCTAAGACATTAGGAAACCTCCTACCAAACAAAACCAAAACCAGCAAAGCAAACCCACAAACAAGTGTCCTGCACCAAGTGTCAAGCACAACCTATAAACACAGACTATTTCTTAAGATGTTTTACAGTGTAATCATAAACATGAAGTCTATTCTTCAGCAGGGGATTTCAAGCTATATTAAAATTCTAATATTACTTAAATCCCATTTAAACAAATCAGATTCATCCATCTCTTCTCAACACTCCTAGAAACAGAGTTGAAATCCAGAGTATAAAACCTTTATCCCCTTTCCTTTAGTCACTCTAAAATGTGTTGGTATATTCATGTGATAAGCTGCTGTAATTTTCACACCCTGCACGTATTTCTTTTTGTAAAGAATTATTTAAAGGTAAGTACACTTGCTATCTTTTTCAGCCCTATATTCTTAAAGCAGCAAACACTAGGTGTTTGTACCTCCCTAAACATTTTAATTTTCAAGTATATGATAACTTATTTAGTATGCTTTCTATTTGATTTTTCTCATAATGGTTCATCATAGATACTTACAGGTTTGTTTAAGTGATGTCCTACTGAGTCTGCTAAAGTTCCTATGGCATCATAAAGAATGAGCAAGTTCTTATGCTGGTATTTACTAAATGCAAAGACCAAGGTATCAAGTATATAAGCAAGGTAAGGAACAAGTTCTGTACAAGCCTCCTCTTCAAGGGTAGCAAAGGCACTATAATTTAAAAAGGGAGAGAGATTACTGTTGTAGAAAAGAAACAGTTCACAATAGAGACAAGAAATTAAGTAGAGAGTTTAAAGAATACTTATTTACATGCACATCTCCCTACCTCACCACACCAGATACTTAGTTTTATCATTTTTTTCCCATTCTCTACCACTTATTTCAAAGAGATCAACACTTATGGCTATCTGCTTAACTACAATGGTAAAATCGAAAACTGTTGGTTCATTCAACAATTTATTTGGTCTTTACTACTTATTTGGTGACTGAGGGCTGGAAACATAGCAACGAACAAAACAATGTCCCCCTTTTCAGGGAGTTTACATTTTACTGATGTTCCAGACTAGTGACACTAGAATTAAAACTGTTAAAACTTACATTACCATATGTAACATAGATAGCCAATGGGAATTTGCTATATGGCTCAGGAAACTCAAACAGGGGCTCTGCATGAACCTAGAGGGATGGGACGGGGCAGGAGATGGCAGCAAGGTTCAAAAGGGAGGGAACATGTGTATACGTGTGGCTGATTCATGCTGAGGTTCGACAGAAAACAACAAAATTTTGTAAAGCAATTATCCTTCAATTAAAAAAAAAAAAAAAACCCAACTCTTCAACCTTCATTTGCATACCAAGTGCCACAAAATGATAGAAGCATTTTTAACAGTGTGTTTGAGACGTCTGAGAACAGAGCAGTATCATGGTCTCGCAAATGTTTCTCTTAGTGGGAGAGGGAATGAGGGGCTGGCAGCCACAAATTTTCAACTATAAGAATAAATTCCAAAGTACCTAATACACAGCATGGTGATGACAGTTAATACAGCATTGAGTCCTTAGAAGTTGCTGAGTAGATCTTAAGCATTCTCACAAAATAGTTACCTATGTTAATCTTGGTGAGTGTTCTACCATATTTACGTGTATCAAATCAACATGTTGTATACTTTTAAGTATATGCAATTATGTTTGCCAATTTTTCTTCAGTAAAGTTTAAAATTTTTTCTCTAAGCCCTATACAATCCATGAGAATGCACAATGCATTTGTTATCAGAAATTTGTTTACTTGTAGCTTATTTGTTAGGACAAATACACAAGAAAGGAACAAACTCTAGGGTCTCAGGGCAATTACTTCAACTTATACCTAAATTTCTCTTGACTTTAAGGTGTATCTGGCCCTTCATTTATAAAATTAAGGTTATATTCTTCTGTCCTAGCCAGGCAGGAATTTCCTAAAATGACAGGCTTAAGCCATTTGTTAATTACAGTCTTGTTCATTAACACTGAACTATATTTCTTTCATGGCACTTTCCACAAATTATATACCTTACTAGCCTATAAATTTTAGATGGCAGAGGGTGTAAGCACATTTTATTATGTCTAACAATTAGTAAAAAAAATCCTGCTGAATGAAACATCTACCAGAAAGCAAACATAATGTGTACCCTCCCTTCCCTTGAAAAAAAATTTGGTGCTATTAACCACCAAAGCTCCCTTGTTTAACTTTCTTTCATATCATTATGAATTAAGACTCTTTCAAATCTGGTAGAGTCTAACTACACTTAAACTTACTTTCCTCTCTTTCAGCAGCTATTTCTTTCTTATTAACAAAGTGAACAGCAGAAGCAATTCTACTTGAAAAATTAAGAACTATAAACATAAATGGCAAGCCTTTTTAGAAGATGAAGATTTATTCCAGAAAACTGAAATATTGATAGTAGTGAAACTGCTGATCTGATGAACAGACAACCCCAAATGCAACTGACAAAAGTGGTTACTGGAGTTGAACCACTTATGGCAGATGGGTGGTCACCACGGGACTTCCTGAGGAGTTATGGAGCTGACTGTAGACTAAAAAAGTCAATCCTGATCAAACTTTTGTATTTCTCCAAGAATAGGACTCTTGCCACAACCACTCCAAATATCTGTGGAAATGAGGATGAAAGATAATGCTAATGTTATAGCCAGTGAGGAAACAAAAATTTGAAGAAAATAGCAAATACAAATCTCTAGTTAAGAGTCTCATTTGGATTTGCAAAACCATCAGCTGGCAGATACGGATAACAAAAATCCCATTAATAGTTTAATATCAACATTTCGTCACAGTCTTGAAAGTTAGTTTCTCCCTGAAATCTTCACACTCCCTTCTCCCACCATTAACAATTTGCTATCAATCTGTCTTACCTGCAGGCAGCTTCTTGTACTCTCTTGTTGCTATCCAGGATACGTTTTAGCAGTTCTGTCATTAATGGCTTCAGGTACGTGTCTGGGGGCTGGCTGACTACCCAGTGTGCATAGCGGCTAAGAGTCCAGCACGTTATGGAACGCACAAGAGCCTTTTTATCAGAGAGGCACTGAATAAGGTGAGGAATGAGCTCAGGCAGGTATGGAATCATGCCTTGCATGCAACCTAGGGGAAAAAAACCCTAAATATTTCAGGAAGGGCCAAATTTGGTTAAAATTATTTCAGTTGAATGCTAAACTGATAGATGCATCCATGAAAAATATTCAATCATTTCCATTCTAATAAGGACATTTAATAATATTTCAAAACTTTTAAATTAACTGAAATGAGAGCTAATTGCTCTTAAGTATCTTCTAGTAGGGTTTGTTGTTCAGTCACCCCCTCATGTCTGACTCTGTGACCCCATGGACTGCAGCACGCCAGGCTTCCCTGTCTTCCTAGTAGGGATAGGAAAGCTCATTTTACTTTTGATACAGAAATCATGCAAAATGCTTCAATTTCTTATAGATAGATATTTACAGCTAGGAAAGAATAATAATTCTTTCTAGGGTCGATGACACTTGACTTACGTTCCTTACACCTAACTATGCAAGTTATTTTTCTAACAGTAGGGATGTTTCTGATACCAGAACCCTCTCATTCTGTTCTCTTCATTATAACAAAAGCATTTGCAAAATATCTGGCTGGGGCTGTAAGTCAGTCTATGGTTGTTTAATAATAATTAACTAGCTTGAAAAGTAAAAACTCATTCTAAGATGGCTTTTAGACTCAAATATTCTTTTTAAGGTTAATGTGGATCACAGTCTATCTACCTCAACTGTCTTATTAGGAACACAAGTCAGTAAACAAAGTATGTGAATTGCTTCTGCTTAACTATTCCTTAAAGTAGCCTTGTCAACATTTACACCTATTGAGGACTTTACAGTTTAAGTCTGACTTAGACTTACCTTCAGCAATTGCTCCTAAAACCAAGATGCCTGATTCTTTAACAACCCATTCATGATGAAAAAGTAGTTCTTTCAAAAGGGGCAAAATATGTGGCAAAAGTTCATCACGATATACATTTGCAAGAACATCTAGGGCGGCTGCAGAACATTTTCCTAAGGAAATATTTAATTCAAAAATGTTATATTAACTTCTACTATCATTCAGTTATGTATCTATAAATCTATCTATATGTAGAGAAAATTTGTTGTATGTAACACATTTTTATCTCTACAAAGTTTTAAATAATTCAATGAAATAGGAGGTAATCACAGGAAAGAAAAAAATTCTATTGACCAAAACACTTCACGACAAGAATCAGTAATCATGAAAGTATTTTATTTTGTATATGACTACCAATTTAAAAA
Source organism: Dama dama (assembly GCF_033118175.1). NCBI lineage: Eukaryota > Metazoa > Chordata > Mammalia > Artiodactyla > Cervidae > Dama > Dama dama. The sequence goes on from NC_083705.1 coordinate 17,088,775, forward strand.
AAAAAAAAAAAAAAAGCTGCTACACTGGTCAGAAATAACACTTTACTCATCAGTAACGATCTTAGTTAAACTGTATGGTAGTTCCACTCATATAAATATTACACTGCCATGAAACAAAATGAAATCTTTTAAGTATTAATACAGGATGAGTTATATGATGTGCAGAAAAGAATCATCAAAGTACACACAATCTGATTTCACTTCTGGAAAATCAGCTTCTCCTCCAAAAAAGAAGATGCAGGCATACCTCAGATAATGCAGGTTCAATTCTAGACCACTGCAATAAAGTGAGTCAAATAAAACTTTTCGTTTCCAAGTACATATAAAAGTTATGCTCAAGTTACAGTGTCATTTATATTAAGTGTGCAATAGTTTTATGTCTAAAAAAACCACGTACACACCTTAATTGATACACATTTTAAGGCTAAAAAAATGTTAACCATTATCTGCAGTTTTACCGTTGCTTCCTTGCTAAACTTAATCATTTCTAACTTTTTATTTAAAGTGAGAGATATGCAACTCTTCCTTTCATTTGAACATACAAGAGGACATTGAAAGGTTATTAACTGGTTTGATTTTAACAGTGTTGCATCTCAGAGAACAGGGAGGCCCAAGGAGAGGGGGAGGGATGGAGAATGGCTTGTGGACAGAGCAGTCAAAACACATACAACATACATACAGTCCTCTGTCTCATGAGCACGGTTCACGGAGCCCCGAAACAATTCTAACAGTTAACACCAAAGATCACTGATGACACACTGTCATGACAAGTGTAATAATAACAAAACAGTTTGAAAAAGAATTACCAAAATGTGACAGAGACACAAAAGCGAGTAAATGCTATTGGAAAAATGGCACCAACAGACTTGATCAATGCAGGGTTGCTAAAAACTTCACTTTATAAAAAAATGCATTATCTATGAAGTATAAGAAAAACTAGAAAATTCTTAAAGAGATGGGAATACCAGACCATCTGACCTGCCTCCTGAGAAATCTGCACGCAGGTCAAGAAGCAACAGTTAGAACTGGACATGGAACAACACACTGGTTCCAAATTGGGAAAAGAGTATGTCAAGGCTGTATACTGTCACCCTGCTTATTTAACTTATCTAACCTCAGATATGCAGATGACACCACCCTAATGGCACAAGGCGAAGAAGAACTAAACAGCCTCTTGATGAAAGTGAAAGAGGAGAGTGAAAAAGTTGGCTTAAAACTCAACATTTAGAAAACGAAGATCACGGCAACTGGTCCCATCAATTCACAGCAAATAGATGGGGAAACAGTGAAAACAGTGACAAACTTTATTTTTGAGGGCTCCAAAATCACTGCAGATGGTGACTGCAGCCATGAAATTAAGAGATGCTTACTCCTTGGAAGGAAAGTTACAACCAACCAAGACAGCATATTAAAAAGCAGAGACATAAAGAAAGCTGAGCACTGAAGAATTGATGCTTTTGAACTGTGGTGTTGGAGAAGACTCTTGAGAGTCCCTTGGACTGCAAGGTAGATCCAACCAGTCCATCCTAAAGGAGATCAGTCCTGAATATTCATTGGAAGGACTGATGCTGAAGCTGACACTCTTAATACTTTGGCCACCTGATGCCGAGAACAGACTCATTTGAAAAGACCCTGATGCTGGGAAAGATTGAAGGTGGGAGAAGGGGACGACAGAGGATGAGATAGTTAGATGGCATCACCGACTCAATGGACATGAGTTTGAGTCAACTCCGGGAGTTGGTGATGGACAGGGAGGCCTGGCGTGCTACAGTCCACGGAGTCACAAAGAGTCGGACACAACTGAGCAACTGAACTGAACTGATGAAGTATAAGAAAGAAAAGCCTGACAGACTAAGGTAAACCCATACAGATAAGCCTGTAGGTGTTTATGGAAAAACATACAGATGAGTGAAAAGAAGCAGCCCCCCTCCCTCCCCAAGGCAACTTAATAACTTTTGCAGTTATCCACATTAAATCTTAATTCATCCTCCCCCTAATCTTACAGTTGGCATACAATGGGAAGTAATTTGTGATAGTAATGAAGACGTTGGGTTTTCCTGTTCTGTAACATACGGGTTCCAGAACTACATGTGCCACCAGTACTAGCTATGCTAACCTTGGGCAAGTTTCTCTTTTTGCAGTATCTTTAGCTACCTAAGGCTGTTGAAAAGACTAAACGTGATATGCATACAAAGCCCTTGGCCTAGGGCTGGGCACACTGGTCACTCTAAGGAACAGTTATAGGGAACTAAATTGGAATAATCAGCATTATTCCAAATGAATGACACAGTTCAGGACGATCATTCACGTCCCTAACCATGCCATCAGTTATTAGAAATCTCAGTCTTCTGAATCACAGAGTGGTTCTTAACTGGTGGTGATTTTGTGTCCCAGTGACCGCCTGGCAATATCTCAAGACACTGCTGCTTGTTGCAATCTTATGTGTGTTCTCCCTCTAATCTCCTGTGCTACTGCCATCTACTGGAGAGAGATCAGGGATGCTGCTCAAAATCCTGTAATAGGCAGGACAAGCCCACAGCAAAGAATTAGTGGCCCAAAACATCCAATGTGCTGTGAACTATAGAAGTAAAGATTTAAAAACCAGCACCCAAGCAAAACTGAAACACAGGTGTCTAGGTTCTCCCCAGATTTATTAATTAGTGTGTGGCCCGCAACGCAGGCTGAACAGATGATGTAGATTTGTAGCTAATGTTGAAAACAGAAATTTTAAAAAGCATATTTGGAAGTTTGGATGAGAAAGGGATTTACATTATCTTAGAAATATGCATGATAAAAAAAAAAAAAAAAAGAAATATGCATGATAATCAACCAATCTTCATGCAAATTATGACATTAAAAAAATAAGTTACAAAAACAGGAAAAGCCATGGCCAACGTTCCTATTCCATATGTATTTTGTATCAAACATACATTTTGCATCCAACAAAACACATTTCCTACATATTTTGTATCCAACAAAACCTATCCCCCTTTGAGAAGCGACACTGTGAGATTAAAGTCTTTTTAAGGAATATGATGACAAGCAAATGAAGAACAGACCCATCAGGAAGAAACAAAACAAACCCACAATAAGATCATTACTTCACATCCAGAAGAAGACACCCAAAAAGCACTGGCAAACATGAGGAGAACCTGTAGCCCTAAGACACTGCTAGGGGGAAAGCAGCCGGCGGAGTAAGTGTGAAAAACAGTCTGGCGGTGCCTCAAAATATTGAACATAAAAGTTTCTATGTGATCCAGCCATCCTATTCCTGGGTATATACCCAAGAGAACCAAAAACTTAGGACCACATATCAAACCTTGTACAACTGTTCATAGCATTACTACTCACAACAGCCAACGAGGAGAAATAAAATGTCCATCTGCTGATGAACAGATAAATCAGTCATAAAGAACCACTTTTTGTATAATTCTACTTACAGAAAATGTCCAGAGGAGTTCAGGAAATGGGAGAAACTACTAAGTATGTAGTTTCTCTTAGGGTGACAAAAATGTTTCAAAATTTACTGAGGTGATGGTTGCACAACTCTATGAATACACTGAAAACCACTAAATTGTATTCTTTTGTATGGTTAAGTGAAGCAGGTATGAGGGCATTGTAGGATGTGAGTTATTTCTCAATTAAACTGTTATCCAAGCAGGCGACTGTGCTTCTCTGTGACTTACTTAGATTCCAGTCAGAAATCGTGTCATCATCATCAATTTCATCATCATCCTCCTCCTCCTCTTCAATTCCATCTTCATCATGCTGCTGAGCCACTGTCCTTGATCGATGAAACCGTGGCCTTATATCTTGTTCACTATCAGGAATTGTTTCATCTTCTTCAACATCACCCTGTGTATTTTTTAAAAGGAAAATTCTGGTTATACTCATTATAAGCTAATAGTATGTATATGGGTAAAAGAATGAGAATATTCAGACAGCATGACGTATGATTCTGAAAAACGGTTGATGCTTGAACAGTATGGGTTTGACCTACAGGCCCACAGATAGTGTGACGGATGATTCTGAAATACAGTTGATGCTTGAACAGTATGGGCATGAACTGCATGTCCAGTTCAAACAGGATGCAGATTTCTCTCCAGTAAATTAAGTATTAGACCACTACACAATCTGTGGTTGGTTGAATTTGCAGATATGGAACCATGGACACGAGGGGCCAACTCTGAAGTTATACAGGGATTTCTGACTGCACTGGAGGTGAGTGCCCCTAATATCCCACTGTTCAAGGGTCAGCTGTATACATCTTCTGCTTGCCCCTGTGTAGAAAATAGCTCTTTGTGAAGGGGAGAACAGGCTATCACATAACCCATGCTAGATTATCAGGGACTTTGAACCACGTAAGACGGTTTCCCAACATCTGGTATAACCTAGAGTATCTGAATCAAATTCAGAACATATTTAAGATAATTTTAAAATGAACCCCAAACAGTCAGAAATATCAGGAAATTCATGCTAACTCACCTAGTGTCACCAACTAGTTAGTTTCAATTAAGCTAGAATCTGCCAGTCAAATTCATTGTGTTTGCTTCTACCTTTGAACTCCATAGCATATTATATAACAGAAAGCTTATTTAAATAGAGCCTACTCTAAATAAATGTCCTATTAATCAAATTCAAAGATCTGTAAGTCAATGAAAATAAACATCCTTATTCATAAGAGGATAGTTTCCTTACCTTAAGTAGGATAATATCTATATCTGAATACTTCATGCCATTCACTAACACAGGGATCAACCTATAAAGACAGAAATTCATGAAGCAAAGATCTAAAGATCTCAAAGTCTCAACAACCTCATGAATACTAATAATACCACCACTACTGTTAATACTGCCTTACAGCTATTCTGTGTCTGCCCTTCTCCAATGATGAGTACTCCTAATACATATCTTAGGCCTTTTAAATACTCATGCATAGAATCTACTGGATGGAATTTTAGAGTGGACAAGATAGCTTGTCAAGAGTGCTTAAAAATAAAAACAATACTTTCGTTTTTTTTGGCAATTTCTCCCCTAAGAATTTATCCCAAATACATGAACAAACATTCCCAATTCTTAAAGACTGATGTTCCGTGATGCAAGACTAAGAACAATGGAAACAATCTAAATGTTCATCACTAAGGGCCTGGTTAAAAATAAATTACAACTGGCAACTCCCCCAAAGTCCAGTGCTTAGAACTCTGTGCTTTCACTGTAGGGGCTTTCACTGTAGTTCCCCTGGTTGGGGAACTAAGATCCTGTAAGGATCTTACTTTTGGATGCACACAGTCATAAACAAAGAAACAAATGACAGTGAAATTGGAAAAACAAAAAAACCACAGGTGCAAAATACATAAGCTCACATCCATTTGTATTAAAAACATTGAGATTCCTAGCCACAGCAATCAGATAAGAAAAAGAAATAAAGGATGCATAATGAAATACAGTATATATTCCTATATACTAACAACAAAAGATCAGAAAGAGAAATTAAGGAAATAATCCCATTTACCATTACATCAAAAAGAATAATACCTAAGAATAAACCTACTCAAGGATGCAAAAGACCAGTATTCAGAAAACTGTAAGATACTGATGAAAGAAATAAAAAAAATGACACAGATGGAGAGATATCCCATGTTCTTTAATTAGAAGAATCACTATAGTCAAAATGACTATACCACCTAAAGCTATCTACAGATTCATTGCAGTCCCTATCAAATTACCAATAATATTTTCCACAGAACTAGAACAAATAATCTCACAATCTGTCTTAAAACACAAAAGACCCTGAATAGCCAGAGCAATCTTGAGAAACAAAGTTGGAGGAATCAGGCTCCCTGACTTCAGACTAACTACAATACTACAGTAATCAAACAGGATGGTACTGGCATATAAACAGAAATATGTTTCAGTCAGACAGGATAGTAAGTCCAGAGATAAACCCATGTATCTATGGTCACCTAATCCATGACAAAGAAGATAAGAATATACAACGGAGAAAAGTGTCTTTAGTAAGTGGTGCCAGGAAAAGTGGACTGCTATACATGTAAAAGAACGGAATTAAACACTCCCTAACACCATACACAAAAATAAACGGATTAAAGACCTAAATTTAAGACCAGACACCATAAAACTTACAGAGGAAAGCATAGGTAGAACACTCTGACATAAATTCCAGCATGATCTTTTTTGATCCACCTCCTAATGAACATAACAAAAACAAACAATGGGGCCTAATTAAACTTTAAAACACTTCTGTACAGCAAAGGAAACCATAAATAAAAAGAAAAGACAATCCTCAGAATGGGAGAAAATAGTAGCAAACAAAGCACACAACAAAGAATTAATCTCTAGAACACACAAATAGCTCATGCAGCTCAAAAAAAAAAAACAAAACAAAAAAACACACAAACAACCCAATCAAAAAGTGCAAGATCTAAACAGACATTTCTCCAAAGACATACAGACAGCAAAAAAGAAAAAGCACATGAAAAGAAGCTCACCGAAAAAAAGAACAAAAATAATGCCATTTGCAGCAACATGGACAGACCTAGAGATCGTCATACTGAGTTAAGTCAAGTCAGAGACAGAAAGACAAATATCATATCACTTATACGTGGAAAGAAAAAAAAAAATGGTAAAATGAACTTACAAAAATAAAGTCACAGATGCAGAAAAAAAGCTTATGGTCACGGGCAGGATAAATTGGGAGATTGGGATTGACTAAACACAGTTTTATATAAAATGGGTTTCCCATGTGGCACAGTGGTAAAGAATCCACCTGCTAATTCAGGAGATACAAGAGATGTAGGTTTGATCCCTAGGCCAGAAAGGTCCCCTGGAGAAGGAAATGGCAACCTACTCTAGTATTCTTGCCTGGGAAATCCCATGGACAGAGCCGCCTGGTGGACTACAGTCCACAGGGTCACAAGAGTTGGATGTGACTGAGTATGACGACAATATTTAAAATAGGTGACTAAGTAGAGCACAGGGAACTCGACTTAAAATTCTGTAATGGCCTATATGGGAAAAGAACCTAAACATGAGTGGATATATGTGCTTGTGTAACTGGTTCACTTTGCTGCACATCTGAAGCTAAAAGAACATTGTAAATCAACTAATCTCCAATAAAAAATTATTTAAAAAATAAGATTACCTATATAATTACTTATATACACAGGCTAACTAGGAAAGCTATACAATAAACCGGTATCTTCAGAAGTGAGTGAGTAGGCTAAAAAGGGACAATATCCATCTTCTACTTTATTTCTAAATGGCTGATATTTTTTACAATGAGCCTATATTCAGTATTTCTATTCCTTTTATTAAAAGAGATGATAGTGTTTAAAATATAAAAACAGAAAATTTGAAGGAATTTATTCAAAAGAAATAATGCAAAAAGGAAAAAAGAGCTTTATGGACAAGATTAGCATTGTCTGTAAAAGTTTAGAAATTTTAATTTTCATTTCTTAAGAAATTTTCAATAAGAAAATAGTTAAGTTAGGATATTATATTCAATCTTAAATATTATGTAGTCACCAAAAGAGAACAATGATGTCTGTAAACATGGAATTTCAAGTATACTGAAATATTTATGACTAGTTAAAAAAATATGTATCAAAACATGTTAGGTAAAGGTCAAAATAACTAACTTTAGTTCCTCTTGCAGCTATGATGGTTTTTACCTTTGACAGGTTTCTTAAACTTTGTTTTCTCACTGTTCAACCATACATACTAAAATTAGTCTAATGAGGACAAAAGGTAGGAGAATACTCTGGAAACATCTAACAATGTCCACAGCCTGCTGCTTCCAAATTCTATCTTTAATTGTTTTGTGTGGCATGGGAAAAGAATGAATAGGCAAAAGAAATTCATACTCATATAAGTACCAGCTGTGGGCTGATTAATAAAGCAACTTCTTTATAATGAGAAAGGTATAATGATCTCTATTTTACAGATGAGTAAGCTAAGGTTCAGGCTTCCCAGGTGGCTCAGTGGTAAAGAATCCACCTGCCAATGCAAGAGATGCAGTTTGATCCCTGGGTCTGGAAGATCCCCTGGAGGAGGGCATGGCAACCCACTCCAGTATTTTTGCCTGGAGAATCCCATGGACAGAGGAGTCTGGTGGGCTACAGACCGTTGTGTCGACCGAACATGCACACATGCATACAGTATTAACACAGAAAAAAACATATTAAAAGACCACAAACCAAACATAACAACTGATTAAAGAGACCACCAATTTATAACTGCTCTTATCATCTCCTAATGTTAGAGCTTAGGTTTGCATTAATAAAATCTCTTCAGCTTTATAAGAATTAATGTCTTTTTTATAAGACTTAGAATTATATGATCCAACAGTAAAAAACAAGCATATGATAAAAGTGGCATCACAAATTAGAGAGAAGAATAAATTTCTTGGTGGGGTGGGGGGTGAGTGGGGGGAATCCATTTAGCATACCTTACACTTTACTCCCAAATAAATTCTAGATTGACTAGAATAAAATATAGGTGGAATTATTTTCTTGGTAAGAACTGACTATATGAAAATGAGAACATCCGAGTATATGAACTTCTGAAAAAAATGTGACTCCACTAATACAACATATTAAAACAAATGGTTTTTTTGTTTGCATATTAGATGGCTAAGATTAGAAAAACTGTAATTAATGGATGGCAAAAGTTGTGACAAGATGAGACACTGCTAGTGTATTATAAGCTGGTATAACTTCACTAGAGAACACCATGATGGAACAGTACTTCAAAGTTTAGTCTAAAGACATGGACGAAAGGGCACAACTTATAATAACTGACAAGAGCCAACCACAAAACAGTAAATCAAAATTTTAAGCAGTAACTATAGATAGATGCCTTATTCATACTATCAAACTTATTTCTTTCCAAAACACTGAATATATGACATCTGGTATACAGTATTGGGCATCCCAGGTGGCTCAGGCTCAATGATAAAGGATCCACCTGCCAATGCAGGAGATGTGGATTCGATCCCTGGGTTGGGAAGATCCCCTGGAGGAGGAAATGGCAACCCACTCCAGAATTCTTGCCTGGGAAATCCCAAGGACAGGGGAGACTGGTGGGCTACAGTCCCTTGAGTCGACTGAACATGCACACATGCATACAGTATTAACACAGAAAAAAACACATTAAAAGACAACAAACCCAAAATAACAACTGATTACTTAAGGGGGTGGAAATCCAATGGAGTTTAAGTTTTCATATAGAAAATTAAGTTTATGAGCCTGTATTTTATTTTCAAAAGAACATGAGCACTACTTTAAAAAATAACTGACTTTAATTGATTTCATATGTATTTCATATATCACTGTTATATACCTAAAAATAATAGCTTTACATCAAATTCAATTTATCTCAATACTGGAAAAATGTATCAAAAAAACTGACTTAACAGCATTCATTGGTTTAAAAGTAGACTTAACAATATGTTAACCAAAAACTGCTTAGCATAACTAGTAAGACCACCTTTTGGTGGGGGGGGGGGGGGGGGGGGGGGGGGGGAAGAGCCCACAGTCAAACTTACAAGATTATAAAAAACTGCCATGAATTATCCAAAATAAGTTATAATTCACAGCATAAACCACCCTCATGTAGTTTAGAAAACAAAAGGAATTGCTTCTTAAAAAAATGTCTTTACTTATACGTATCATCAGTAAAATTAAACTCGACTTCTTTCAACTTCACTACCTGATGGCATAAGTATGCAATCTAAAAATATGAAAACGAGGAATCACTGTTAACAAGACAGCACTGGTAAGAAGAAATACTTACTTGGGAAGATGCCTTATGAGTACATCTTTGCAAATTGGCTGCTCAGCCAAAGTGAGCCAAAATTCGCAGGCTTCTAAAGCCACATTTTCATCTTGATCTTGGGTCCTCTGTAGCATGTACTGTAAGCGAAAGAGCCTTAGTATTAATCAGTTCAAAGCATACAATTAAACCTAATCCAATTTCAGCAAGTTAAGAGTCCTTTGCTATGGGCCTTACCCTTTACAGTAGTTCTCAATTTAGGGTTTGGATTTTTTTAAAAAAAGCCTCCTAATCAATTCTAAAAAGCAGCCAAACTTAAGAACTACTGTTTTAGAATGTTGCCTAATATAAAGTGTCCAATTCATGTCTGTCTGCTTCTCAAAATAAACTCCATTAAACCTTTCATAAAATGGATCATCTTTTTATAATATAACTACCCAGGCTGTCTCTTATAATTACAACTATCCCTTGAACCAACCAAGGGTAGGGATGCCAACCCCTCAAGCAGTCAAAAAAATCCACATATATAGCCAATCTTCCATATATGCAGTTCCTCATCTGCAGTTTCAGCCAATCTTGGGTTATGTAGTACTAGATTTAGTTTAAAAAAAAAAAAAAAAAAAATCTGTCTGTGAGTGGACCCATGCAGTTAAAACCTGTGTTGTTCAAGGGTCAACTATATATATTAATACTTCCAATACTTAAGAAGATATATACATATTATACAAGATTTTTTTTTTAAGAAAGTAGACTTCAACTACAATTTTTAGTTGCCAACAAAATAGGTTTATCATATACTTTGAACATACCAAGCCAAATTCATTTAGTTGGAAGAACATCTATCTGATCTCCCAATCTATCCAAACCTCCTTTAAAAAAAAAATCTCAAAACCAGGAAATTCCCTGGTGATCCAGTGGCTACGACTCAGTGCTCTCTCTGCTGGGGCCCTGGGTTTGATCCCTAGTTGGGGAACTAAGATCCTGCAAGCCGTGCAGCTTGGCAAACCCCACCCCTCCATAAAAACCTTACATGCAAAAACAAAAGAATCAAAGGCATCAATTCCCAATGTACCTGGGGCTGAAACTGGGGTCAAGTGATGCATTCCTGAATGAAACATCTCACATTACAAAATATAGCAACACAACCACTGTGATAGGTCACCCCCTCCCATGTCCTACTACAATGCAGAACATAGCTGAAGAAAGAACTGCAGTCTCACAAATTAGGTTCCCCAGGTGTGACATGACAAATGGTAAAACATTTTTCTTAATTTTCTGGTTAACTCCAAACTCATGAAATTTTCAACCAATGCCACCTGATTCTTCGAAACACTTCAGAGACAATAGATTTATCAGCAAAAATGTCATTTATTCCCATTTTGCTGCTACATATCCTTATCACTACATCTATTTTTCCTAATGTTTTAGAAAAGGAATTGCTGAACATCATGAATGCTATCCTTCCTCTAACAGGCCTTAGAGATGCCATCCTTCAAGTACAACTATGTTCAGTAATATGAAAATTAGGCATGACTCTTCGAGCAATAATGAGTATTGCCCAATAAATTACACTGTCCTAATAGTAAGTTGCTATTATGTATTCCTTACATTAATTATGGCTGACCAGTGATCAATGCACTTACAATATCCTAAAAAAATTATTTTAATCATATAAAAACTGAAAGAGAACCTTTTAAAATCTAAATGGTCTACTAGAACTCACTATAAAGGTTATATATTTTCGACTTAGAAATCTGTTACCATAAATCAAAAGTTGATCAGATCAACTTACCAGTAACGTGTAGAAAACAAACTTTTATCTACTACAATTTTATTGGCCTAAGTCGTATCTAGTAAATACAAATAATCTAAATATTTCCTAGTTACACTACAGTTAAAAGTGATCTACTCCTGTAAATTACTTTCCTCTATAACATCTTAAATCTCATGAAAGAAAAATCACCATAATGATTATTTATAATTTTGAGGCAATCATAACTAATTTTCATAGCCCCCGCCCCACAATGTGACAAATAAGAAAACTGTGATTTCACACTATATGTTTTGTGTCCAAGAATTTCCTTGAGGGGAAGAGGAGGAGAAAGTTTTTAAATTGCTTGTATTACCTCAACTATATTATGCATGTGAGGAAGCAGGCGATCCATCCGAACTTCAAGCAACATTACAAGTGCCCGGCATACATTTTTCCGTACCTCTGGTTCTTCATCACCAGCCAAGGCGAAGAGATTCTATTGCACAAGAAAAATTTTCTTCTAGTTAAATATTCCAGTATATTAGAAAGGTTTATACATAATAATATTACCTGCAAGGTGGTAATATTTAAAGAAACTCTAAGATATAGCACAAATAAAGGCTTATGAATTAATTGGCCCACAGTATTAGATTATAAAGACAAACACAGGAAACTAACTGCCAAAAATTATGACTTCAGTAAATGATCTATAGCCATTCTTTCAAACAAGCGTATGAGTGGCTGTGTTCTGAAGTAATTTTCAGTTTTCGAGAATAAAACCATGTCATTAGGACAGAGGAGCATTCATCCAGCTCACCCAGAAGTAAAGATAATTATTAAAATACAATCTGATTTACCCTTCAAAATTACTGTCAAGAGAGTATTCCTACCAACACTGATTCTTAACAGGTGCATGTTCTGTAAAAGCATCAACAATTGGGACATATATACTGAGCGTTTCTAACAACCTAACCCTAAACTGTTGTTCACTAAGTCAAGCTATTAAAAAATAATAAAGATAGCAATCAATCTGATGCTGTTCTCAACAAGCTTCTCTAAAAGTGAAAAAAAGAAAAAAAAAAATCTGAATGGTTCTCCATTCAGCAACAACTCCAAGATGTTGTTATTCAATTTTACAGATTGAGAGAGAAATGCAAGTTAGACATCATGTAACTTGCAAGCAAGTGGAGGACCTGAAATTGGTTTTCACAAAATTATGGGCAAGTCCACACCCAATTCACTATACCAACAAGCCTTCACTAGAAGTTGTCTCTTGAAGAGGTTCAAGTGGAGATTCGAGAAGAAAAAACAGTAAGCCTTCCCTATCTCACTCCTGAGGCTTTATTTACACACAAACACACAAATTGAAAGCAGCAAAAAAAGAGCTAAAATAATTAAGTAAAATCCAATGTGTCCCACTGTCTCTTCCCAGGACCACAGAAACATCTCCAAATAGATGAATCTGAAATCTTATTACAAAGAAAGGATAAGACAATAGAATAATTTAAATATCAAATGTGACAGTATGTTGCATTGTGAGAACTTTAATTTCTCCAAATCCTGCCTCTATTTCTGAGGCTTTCAAAACTCTGTAGTTGCACTTTTAATTTTAGATAGTCGGAAAGAGTACTGTTTTTCCAGCAGGTGCTGCTTATATACAAGCTTTCATTAAATTTGATGCTGTCTTACACATGAATACCCAGCTTTATCAAGGTATGTTCTAGCCATGTATTAGTGACCAATACACTTTTCATCAATCAACCCTGAGTATTCACTGGAAGGACTAATGCAGAAGCTCCAATACTTTGGCTACCTGATGTGAAAAAACTCACTGGAAAAACCCTGATGCTGGGAAAGACTGAGGGCATGAGAAGCAGGGGTGACACAGAATTGAGACGGTTGGATGGCATCACTGACTCAATGAACATGAGTCTGGGCAAACTCCAGGAGACAGTGAAGGACAGAAAAACCTGGTGTACTACAGTCCATGGAATCACAAAGAGCTGGACACAACTTGGCGACTGAACAACAGCACTTTTCATCAGTACCATCAGACTCGGCAGGCATGACTTCAACCCCTGATAAAACCACTGGTAACTGAAGAAAAGGATGAAGAACTGGGTGAACTTTACTGTGTTATCAAGCAGCAAAGAAGTGTTAATATGGTATTTAACACTAATGGAAAATAATTTTAAATGTCAGGAAATGTTCTTGTTCCACTTGCCAAGTATGGTCCTGTGGAGTTTTTATCTTCAGAAAATTTTATTTTAAATTACATCTCTGTATAAGATGCTGGTGTATCCATCACTGTTCTCTTTAATAATCTATGAAAGAACACTACTGAGTGGAAATACTATTGTTAATTACAACAAAAACTACTATTGCTTCTAAAAATAACAGCAGTAGCTAGCATGTGGAGTGCTTACTTTCCATCAGGCACTGTTCCATTTTTAGCAAATACCTTTATAACAATCCAACAAAGTAGAGTCTATTATTAGCTTTATTAAAAACTGAAAATACCAGTTAAATGATTAAAAACTGAAAATGCCAGTTAAATGAGGTGCCCAAGGTTAACAGCTACTAAGCTGTGGAGCTGGGATCTGAACACAGGCAGTCTTACTCTCCAGACTTTTAATACTACCTACATTAGAAGTAGTCCACTACCCTCTATCCCAAACTAGACTGAAGCAGCTTGAAGCATAAAATTTATGTATTGTTAGCACCAGGCACAGTAGGTACTCAGCAAAATGCATTTAAGATGCATAATTTTGTTTTCAAATGGCTTGAGGACTCTAATGGCTACTACTACTAGTTGATTGGTTTGGCTCAATTCAGTCGCTCTGTCGTTTAAGAAAGAAGTTTGTCAATTTAAGTGATGAGGAAAAAAAGAATTTTCCCTCAGTGCTTTCTGGTAATTTCCCGACAGGAATACCAACAGTATGGTCTCTGGAGGATCTTTTTTTTTTTTAAAAGAACAGCTGAAAAGGAATAGACTAAATTTCATTTGATGAAAATAAAAGTGAAATATTTAAGGAACTTTAATAACCCTTTCAAAATCACTGTTACCGAGCAGAAGTCCCGAAAAGAAACTCCACCGCGTAGAGTTGAATGGCCAAAAAAACTACATCTGTCGTCTTTCCGCTTTTATTAAAAAGTAACTTCAGAACTGCTCACTAAGATGCATCAGTTTTTCTCCCAAACCTCTCATTTTACACTGAAAACCAATGGAAAAAATAGAAGTGCTATCCTTTCAGTCTAAACCTTCAGATTCTTTATCAAATTTACTCAATCTCTTCATGTTCCTATCACAAATGAGCTTGGAGGCTTAATTTCCAGAAATTTTTATAATCAAGGTATCAAACAAACATATATCACAGTGTTTATACAAATAAAAAACTCAGTATGAAAAAAAAAAACAAACTCAGTATGAAAAGAAAAATAGTTTTTTCCCAGTTAACAAGAATTATAAAGTTTATACTGTATCCAATTTTAATACTATCACAAGCAATTTAAATATTGCCAATTCATAATTACAAGCTATTACATTCATAAAATAAAACTATACACAATTAACATTTTCCAGCCTTCTCAAAAGTAAGGTGGGGTGGGGGCGGGGGGGGGGAGGAAAATCTTACCTCAATAAAGGAGTCAATGTGCAACATCAGAGCTTGAGTTCTACTGATGATAAACTGATTAACACATGCAACAGCATGAGACCTAGAAACAAAATTTAAAATATGTTCATTGAAGCTTTTTTCTATTTACAGGAGACTGGCAAGAATTTAATCATTCCTCTATAAAAATATTATGGTGTATGTATAGCCATACGCACACATACACCATTAAGAAGACCGAGTCAAAATTCTCTATGTATTAACATATCCTTCACATTCTTTCTCTGTCAAGTGAAAAATGCAGGTTGTGGAGCAATAATTTGTAAGAAAGTGTAAAAGTGTCTAAAAGGACTTGTTCACTCTCAAGAGGAGGAGGCTGGGTGGGGACACAATGAGAATTACTTTAGATTTAAAAACAATGGGTATGCATTCCTTTTGAGAGGGCTTCCCAGTTGGCTCAGTGGTAAAGAATCCACCTGCAACGCAGGAGACGTAGGTTCGATCCCATTCCATCTCTGGGTTGGGAAGACCCCCTGAGGAGGGCATGGCAACCCACTCCAGTATTCTTGCCTGGAGAATCCCATGGACAGAGGAGCCTGGTGGGCTATAGTCCTTGGGGTCGCAAAGAGGTGGACATGACTTAGCGCAAATGCAATCACAAAAGTACTAGGTAATGCAAAATAAGGGAGTGGTTAGGTTTGTATCAGAGTTTATAAATGAATTTAATACTGGCTATATAGATACCTTATTTTTGGACTACTGTGCTTGAAGAACTGTAAAAATTTGGGAATCATGATGTTGAGAGGACGATCTAAAACATCACTATCTAAAATCTCAGCAGAATCTTCACAAATTTTCTGAAGGGCGCCAAATGCTCCCTGTAAAAGACATTTCGATTATTAGAATTAAAAATGAAGCCATTTTAAAAGCAAATTGAAAAATATTAACTAATTTGTACAGATTAATGTTCTCAGCCCACATAAAATCTGAATCACGAAATCCATATATTTAATCATCAATTTTAAGAAAAATTATACCACTGATTTAAAACCTTAATTTAAACATAATGGCACATTTTAATTTTAGCATTAAATGACTCAGAATTAGAATTTTGGTTGGCAGGGATTGTAAGTAATGACATCTTACTAAAAAACAACTTTTGAAGTATTCTTGTCAATTTTAAATCAACACTAATTTTTCTCTTATTAAATATTGGTATGTTAAAACAATGTAAAACTCTTATGTTTATGTATAGGTCTATTTAACCACTGTATCACTTCTTTTTGAAATGCAAGAAGAAACCTTAAAAAATTATTTACATATAAATCATTCACTTATAAAAATTGTATTCAACAGGCAGTTTCCCTACAACCATTTTACAACCAAGTGGCTTATCTGTCGAGCTCTTGTATACAACATCTAGCCTATCAGTTACCTCGACCACCTAGTTTACTGTTTTTAACTGTATCAGCAGTACCTTGGTGCTTATTCTCTACAGCACAGCTTAACTAAATACTGTATGACAGCAGCTCCACGATTTCATGATTATCAGTTTAACGTTTTATTCTTGGAAAGTACTTAAGATTTTGGTCTTTTATGTTGTTGTCTTTGTACCAAAGCACTATTTAAATTTTCATCAACTGTTACCCTACAGCTAAGTATTATTTTTATTTTAGTTTTCCTATAATCTTAGTCTATTTCCAAGGCATTACTAGAGAACATATATATGAGAATGCAAGCTTTTTTCCTTTTAAGGAGGGAAAAGAGTGACTTTTCAAGACTCCTTTTTGCTAGCTTCCCCTCTCCCTAGTCTTCTCCTCCCCCAGTAATTTGGCAATAAACATAAGTCAAACAGACCACCTGATTCCTTTATATTAGGTTATTTTTATACCTGCCCTGCCTCCAAGACTTGCTCTTTTTTGAGGAGATTAAGTCACTGCCTTAAGAGGCAAAACATCTTAAATGATTTCCATTTAAAACATTAGCAGGTCTCCACCTGCTAATGAAAGAGATGGTTAAGGTCCTCATCAGATGAGAAATTACAGGAAAACAAATCCATACAGACTCCCTCTTGTCTCCCCAAATGGAAAGGTTGCTACTGATCTGATCAGTGACAAACAAGAGATTATAATTTATAATTAATACTAGATACACCTCAGACGTATCATGCAAGAGGCAGCACAACAACTTAAGAGACACTGAAAATGTACCCATGGTCTGGGAATTCAGGAAATTTAATTAAGCCCATCTTCGAAAAATACTACAACTGATTAAGCTTGACAACAGCTTTGCTGATGATACACATACACACCTAAGAATAGCTCTGAAATACAAAAACAGGAGCTGTTTCTCTGTAGGAAGTATAGTAAAGAGGTTTCATAACTTAATGGTCTTTATAGAAAACAGTAAGGTAAATGATCACTGACTTAAAACAAAAAGGTAACTTTAGGTCTCTAAGTTTTGGTGTTTTTTGTTTCAGAGGAATTTTTTTCCCCCTCAAGATTACTAATACACAACATGACAAGAAAAGTTATATATGAAGCAAAAATCCTCACTTCACAAGTGTTGTAATCTTCAGAATCCAACAGGCTGCAGAGTTTTGGTAAGAGGTCAGGCCAATTCTGCAATTCTCCCTTGGAGGCTATAGTTGTGATCAAAATACCTTGAAAGAAAACACATCTGTTTAGGAAATGTGACTGCATTATGTTATATACTGCCTCGTGGGTAACCACAAGCCAATGCCAAGAGCTTATATCATGTGCTTGCAAGTGGGTTCACATGCACACACACACACACACACACACATTTAAATGTTCCAAATCATGGTAAGACTTGCAAATCATGTCAACAGTAATATTTATCAAGGATCCTTGCATCACCACAGTGTATCTATGGAAAATCCCAGCAGAAATCAGAGCCATTTCTAATCTTGTTTTCCAACACTTCACCCTCTTTTTAACAAGCATCTGTACAAAAGACAACTTGCTCTTCTCCAATAATGCCAAGAATACTTTTACTAATTAAAATTACTCCTATTTTACAAAAAATACATACAGAAGAGTAGAAAGAAAATACACCAAAATGTTATTAGCAACACTTACTACTAGGTGATGAATATGACTGTTAGATTCAAATAAAAACACATCAAAGAACAGCTCTCTGACTTAACCTAGTATCAAAGCCGTGACCCATGGTAGAGAAAGTTGATGAGCCATCAGTCCAGAACATTCCTACACACCCACTCTGTTGGCAACAATCCCTCTCCTGAAGACAGACCATACACCCCTACAACAATTCCCAATTATGGGGATCAAGGATGAATCACTGGCAAGGTAATCATGGATTGTGGAGGCCTGAGTGACACAGGCTTGCTGATTGATCATGTCACTCTGACTGACTGGATTATTTCAACTGTGCTGTGTAATTTAGCTGTGTTAGTTAAGGATTATGCAAATACAGAAATATGTAACAAAAAAGTTTTGTCAGTGTTTTTCTCTGCCTTAGAAAATTTAATATTAGTTAACATAATGTAATATGCTTAGTGATCACAGATCTTTCAGCACCATAATTAAAGAGTATAAACTGACAGTAGGCAAATTATATGTACTTCAAATTATTACTCTGTAAAAGAAAATTTTTAAAAGAGAAAAAGTTCTCTCTTCATAGTTATTTTGAGAATTCAGTGAGATATGTACACAAAATGCAGAGCATATAATAATAATTATTACTGAACAACAGATTCTACTGTTTGTGTGCATAAATTCTCTGAGTTTTCCATTGCTGGTTTTGAGAAGGTTGCTCCCAAAGGTAAAGAGCTAAAAAATGTAAAGAGAAAAGTTGTTGGCCAGGATTTACTCCCCACTGAAAAAATTAAACTATATGGTGAGGATCATTTTAAAGATCAAGTTACTTTCTGGTGAGATCAAAAAGCAGCAAGACTAATAGTAAATCTGTTATTTCTTGCCATGTATTCTTTCCCAAAGTCAAAATATAACACTTGTGGGAACGAGAAAGTTCTGGATCTGCCTAAAGGAAACCAAGTCATGTTTTAAAACAAGCAATAATAAAAATTAAACACAAGATAAAATTTGGTACTAACAGTCTGCTGACACTCATGACTTCTAAGACAGTATTAAAGAATGTTTGCAGACTGACAAATTCAAATTAATATGGCCCCATATAATTGCATCCACTCACAAAAAAAATTCTAATGCTACTGTAGTTACAAAAAGTGAAAAATTGTAATTCTCAGTGGATTTAGCAAAGATGGGCGTGAAAACTGAGTACTCAGCAGTACCCATTACAAACCAACTATACATTCTTTAACAACAGAAACAATTCTACATCTATCTAATGGATTATCACAGTCACTGAAATGTGGTCCTTCCAAATACATTTCCTTGGCAAGATTTCCAAAACGCATTGTTAAGATTAAAAAAAAATTTAAAGACTGGTATGAACTCACCATCTTTTTTTTTTTTTAAACCAGTGTCAAGAGTGGTAGAAAATCAGGCATACACAAGGGTCCATAAGAACAACCTAGGGAGTGAGACCCTTTTCTCAAATTATAAATGCCCTCTACATATCCTATTTAAAATGAGTGTTAATAATGGCAATGTTTAATATTTGGAGGGAAGTTACAAAGAGCTTCTGTTTGGTAAGTAAGAGATAAACCATGTACTTTTCAAATCCACCAGCAGACAAAATATACAAAAGCAGAGAACTTTTAATGAAAATGACCGATTCATTATGGAAGTTCTTATTTAACCAACCTGATTAACAGAAGCTTTCCAGGTCCCTGTGAAATATAGCTGCTGAAACCCCATGGCATATGAAATCTACCCACTGGTGGACTATTCTATAGTACATGTTTATTTCTGCTTCTACCAGAGGATGTGTGTGCTTACCAACAGTCAGTTGTGTTGGTTCCCAGAACTACTTATTTCAGTTACTGTAATTAAGCATTTTAATACAGTATTTCATAAAATATTTCATAAAATGATAGAAATTTGTTCTTCCACTGAAATCAAGTTGAAATACTCTAAAAAGACTAAAAAATTGACATTAATTAGGTGTATACAAGGCAAATATTAAAAACGGGGGGGGGGGGAAATAGTCCTACACTAGTATCACTTTTTAACACCCCATTTTAACCAACTTTGATAAAGCAACTACTAGTGAACCTGGTCTCACAGGATTAAGAGAACTTTTATTGTAATCATTAACATTATATCAAAAGAAGCAATGAAAAATTTTCCCCATCATAATGCAACATGAATTGGATGACAAAAATTCCTATGGAAATGATCAGTCACATCAGAAACCAACCCAGTCACAAACAAGATAAGCAAAATTGTAACAGATTACTTACCTACAGTAGCTCTAATCAGAGGAGAGGAGTCACCAATATTGTTTAAACATTCACTCTTAATAAAGTCTGTTACACCATTTGGGAAGTTCTGAAAGTGTGCTTTCACATTATTCTTCAAAATGAGACCACTCAATGATCTTGTGGGTTCATCTGTAATAAAATAACAATACTACTGAGTTTTAAAGTAGTTTTCATTTCAAAATATATCAAGAATGTAACTTCTAAAATATATTAAAAAATTGATTGTAATATTTCATTAATCTGCTATAACCAGGGGGGAAATATACTGTAAATGATTACAAAGGATTAGCTTCATGATTTACAGTTCAGGGTTTCTCAACCTTGGCATTATTGACATTCTGGGCCAGGTAATTCTTTCTTTAGGAGTGCCGTCCTGTGCACTATAAGATGTTTAGCAGTATCACTGACCACAGGTGCCAGGATTACCTCTCCAAATCGTGACAACAAAAATGTTTCCAGATAATGTCAAGTCTCCTTGGGCAGTGAGAAGGGGATGGGCGTGGGGAACACGACAAAACTGCACCTGGTTGAGAACCACTGATTTAATTTAAGTTTATATATGGCCAATGTACTCAAGCTTTATTGGAACCTGATACAAACATCAAATTAGATATGAAAGTATTAGTCACTAAAGATAGCCTATTAAAAATTAAGTGGACAAAGAACATATGGGATCACCTTCACAAACAAATAATTGCCGTTCATTTATATCATGTTTTTCACTTGCCTCTGAGCTAAAAAGAAAAGGGGGGAGAGGGTAAAACAATTTTTAAATTTCCAGAAGTTTAAATAAAAAAGAATCTACGTAAAAGAAGTTTAATCCGTAGATGATATTAACAAATTCTGAAGAACCGATTTAATATTAGTAGAATATAACTGATGCTTTAAGAATCTGTATTATCACCAACAATATTAGCAATAGTCAACATTTTCTCAATGCTCATTACATACCGAACACTGCTAAGTGCTTTCCAAGTAGTTTGCATTTAACCCTCGCAACCTAAGAATTAATTTATCTCCACTGCACAAACAAGGAAACTGAGGCCTTTGCCTAACTCACACAGAACTGACTATGAGTTGCCGAAGCCAAAGTATCAACCTGAGGAGTTTGTCTCCAGAGTCTATACTTGAGGATGGTATATAGTATCACCCTCCTTAAAGGGCCGGAAGATGTGGAGAGCTGGTATACTGAACACAGTGTGCTATTTCAGCACTATTGTTTTACGTACTTTATTAAAAAATAAAATAACCCAACTTGTTCTAGTTAGTTCAGTATGTTCCCAAAGTCTGACTGGTATCGAACTCTGCAAGGGTACAGCACGGTGGGACAAAAAGACTGCGTTTCTTTGCAAATAAACCATTAGAGCCACCACAACAACATAGCCTATGAGTCTTTTATGTCACCCTCTAAAAATTTCTTCCTGGTTTCAATTACCACCATTCAATCAGTAACTTAGAAAAAAAGCAATTCTAAATTCTCTTCAAAGTTTAAAACTTCCATAAAATAAAAGAATAGCCAGATATTTAACTTCTTCGAGCAATACATGTTTTGGTCTTGTTAGCCATCAATATGAATTATTGATATAATTATATATCAATATATACATTGTATAATTTTATTTTAAATGGCATGTGTATTTGCTTACAACGAACACACTATACCATTTTTACAACTATGATTACAAGATGGAGAGTTTTTTAAAAATCACAAGGTGAAAGGAGTTAAAATTAACTGTGTCCTCTTTCTTAAAGACTCCCTTACTAGGTCTCAATTCTCATTTGCAGAGTGAGGGAAGGAGAGGAGCTGACCTCTGAGGTCTCTCCATATCTAAAATTTTACTGCAGGAATGGCAAAAAGGTTCCTAAATAAATAAGCATGTTGATTTAAAGACTTTACTTGTGCTCTTTCTTTAATATGGTTGGTCATAATGCTAATTTTTTAAAACAGAAAACTAGATATAGCAACCTTGTGTCCCAAATAAATGAATAAACACAGGAAGAAATAGCAAATATTACATAAAACCTTTTCCAACTTTTCATGGTTTTATAATTCATAGGTCTTCTGGGCGACAGTTACATACCAACCTCTCTTGCTGCTATCTGAATTGTAAGTTTGTCATTTGTTTGCTTTTAAAAATACTTCTGATGTATCCTCATATCCCAAGAAAGTTTTAAGAAAGAGTATAACATTATAACAATCTTAACATTCGGAATTTAAGGACAGAGAATAGATGGCTTGGTGAAAATAAAATTTTCAAGTAAAACAGTATGTTTAGAAAATTCATTTATTAAATATACAGTTCTTAAGAGCATTATCTGATTACAACTACTATGTGGGAAAAATAAAATTTCTATTATTAAGAAATAACACATCACGTTAATGTGTATTTATCAAACTAAGAATATTAACTGCTGAATTTAAAGATATGCCAAAGGACTTTTTAGCTTTTTGCAATTTAAATTTTGAAATTTCTGAAGTTTCTCTTACATGCTTCAATCACAAAATTCCTAAAATTAACTAGAAAATTTTAAAATAATTCAAAATAAATCACTATACACTGGCATGAAATATTAAAATCTAAATAAACACAAGATTAGCGAGATTTTAAGGTCATTAACCTGCTCGCTAGTGCTTAGAGTTGAAACCCTACATACGGTCTGGTAGTCTAACACAAGCATTTTGTAGATGAAAAAAGAGATGAAATGAGTGTCAGAGTTTAAGACATTTCCCAACTCCAAGTGTAGTCTTTTAGTAACTATAGAAGCACTAATGAAGCACCATGACTTCTGAAAGGCTAAGTATAGTGCTTTCATTTAGAGGCCAATCAGTTGCTCAAAAAAGACCTGAGTGCATTCTGAGTGTCTGACAACATTCCAGGAAGGGAATACTCAACTCTAAGAACACCTCTCACTACAATGTAAGCTCCATGAGGACAGAAATTCTTATTATTCTGTTCACTTTTATTGCTCTTGAGCCAGCAAACTGCCTGGCAAAGAGTGGTGCTCCATAAATATTCGTGTAATAAATAAAGTCGAGAGAGACACATTACATGTATAGGAAACAATCAAATGACCATGTCATTTAAAAATCAAATTAGTTTTCAAGCTTTGTTATAGAAGTAATTTAAAATGGTTGCAGAATAGTTAATGAAAAGGTTTCATGTATACTGTTAGAATGTTTTAAAAAGTTACAAGAGTCTATGAATAGAATGATTCTACTTTTTGTTAACAATTAAAATAGTACATGGCCATATAACTGAAATACGGAATTAAGGGATTAACAATTACCTGGTGATGGGATTATAAATGACTTCGTTTTGGTTAAATCAACTTTCAATCATACAAATATGATCACATATATAGTAAGTTTTTAGTAAATCCTACATTCAATCTGTGTATAAAAGAAATCAATCTCTCTCTGACATTCATGTACAAGGACTGAAGCAAAACGCCTTTTCATTTGCAAAGAATGAGTGAATTTATTACAAAAACACTCAACTAACAACTGCTCATCAAGCATCCAAATGCTTTGAATAGTAGTAACACCTTCATTCCACATCTTTAAAGCAAGTGATTCCCACAAAATGAAATCCTTTGAAATGAGTAATTCTTCGTATATTTTAGTACAGGTCAAAGACTTATTTAAAAAAAGCGTAAAAAACTTTTAAGTAGCTTTCAACACAAACCCTACTTACCTTCAGATTTTAATTTTGTAAGAACAAAAATCAGGTAGTTGTTAAAGTCTGGATATTGATTGAGTTGTTCCAGTTTCTAGAACAAACAGTAGTTAAGGAAACTTCTAAAGAAGGAATTCAATATTTTTAATCTAAAATCAAGAATCTCTTTTGTGATTTTTAGGCCTGCATTTTTTTTTTCAGTAAGAATAAAGTTATCTTATCAAAACCATCATATACTATTCCAAGAACACACCAATGGCTGTGTTAAACCTCGTATATAGCTAAAATATTAAACTATTTTACATCAATTATTTTCAATACAAATAAGTCAACTTCCACCTTCAGTACAGGTGTACATTGTATGAAAAAATTTCACAACAATCTGTTTGACTTATTTGAATTTAAACAAAAAAAAAATCCTAATCAGAAAGGTATTAAAGTATAAAATAATGACAAAAATGAAAAGCATTCCAAATGAACAAAAACAAGTCTTTCAGAGATCACTTACGGAAATTAACTTTATAAAAATCGCCTTTTACCTTAAACACCGTTATTAGACTATTTTTTCTTCAGAATTCAAGAAATTTAGATAAAATGCTATTTATGTACAAGTCTACATATCAAGTCTTATTATATAAGGTCACTATTATGAAATTACTGCACTGCAATAGTTCTACAATTATCCCCTCCCCCCGACTCCCCCACCCCCACAAGATCTACCATTACCAGTGACACACACCTGCAGGTTTTCATCCTGCCGGCAGGCAACAATGACATAATGCTCTACTATGTCTTTCTTCATGCCCTTTTAAACCCTAATACACTTTTTAATAACACCTCTAATTGGGTTTTATTAGAATTTTCTCAGTAGACCTAAATCTTTAAATTAAATCCACTATACAAAGTCCAGGCACACCATATCAGCTATTTATCATACACTAGAATATTCTGTGTTCAGGGGCTGGAACATAGATTAACTATCAAAATACATTTCTCTAGAAGGTGTACTTTCTTTGACCAAAAAACCCTAGTGACTTATTTTTCTAGTGAACAGCCAAGATTAACAGTATGCTGATACACTAATAATTTTTCATAAATACTTCCTAATAAGGTTTACTTCCTTAGAACTTGAGCTATCTATCCATAATATTATAACGGTCTTTCTAAAGTGCTCAAGTCTATGCAAAAACAGTAATTACATTCTTTCCTAAGGAAACAAAGAACAAGGTCATCATTAGGCACTTTGAAAATATAGAGCAGTGTGTATTTTTAAAATACTATTAACCTTTATCTACTGAAATTTAAATTGTTCCTTATTCAGACAGCATACTATGCTCCAGGCATACAGAATGAACTGTAAATTCGATTCTTAGCCCACGCACAGTACTGAACATACAAAGAGTACTTAATAAATAACGCACTAAAACAAGAAATTATGATATACAATGCTACAGAACAAATTACAATGTGGTTTGGGACTTGGCTATCAAACACACACCTATAATTCATCAAAAATCAAATTCTATAATTTCAAAAGCTATGACAACACAAATTAAAACTGAGTAACAGCAATATTTCAAATACAAGCTCTAATCACCCCAAACCAACTATTCCCTAAGTACTAGCAGTACCTAGCAAAATGGCTTAAGGAAAAAAAAAAAAAAAAACCACCAAACCAAGCAGACCTAAATCATTAACACCTCCGTTTTAAAATAAGCAGTATTAATTAACCAAAAGGCTAGATACTTACTTGCCTATTCGAGGTTTTAAGTTACAGCAATGCAGCACTTTGAGAAATTTTATTTACCAGAGCTTCTCAAGTAATTCGATTTAACCCCAAGTTTATAGTATTTTAAATTTAAGTCCAAACTACACCAAAAGAGCTTACCAAATTCCACACTAACCAATCTCCCCTGTTTATTAACAATAAAAATTAAGAGGCATTTTTTGCACATAGGCTGATGTTTTTAAACAATTAACTTCATCTTAAAAGTTACTTTATGATCGGGTCAATTTGTTTCCTTTATTAGACGCAGGAAGAGCTCTCCATTTGACCGCAGTTTAGGGCACTGCAGAGAGCACATCACAGCAGAGGCTCTGGTTCTTCGGTTAAGCCTTTCTGCCTGTAAAGCCGTAGCAACAGGACCGCTACACCAGCAAACTCGGTCAACACTTGGGTAACTGAGCAGACCGTCTCGAGCCAAAGATTTCTCACTTGGGAAGCAGGGAGCTCGCAACAGGTGTTAGCCTGAGCAGCCCCGAGGTGAGTCCTGGGAGCCCTCATTCCTAGGTCTCCGGCTCTTCAGGACCAGGGCCTGGAAGAAACCCCAGGCCCCACACCCGGGGAGTTCAAGCCCCGCGCTGGCTCCACCCCACTCAGGCCGGCTAGCGCGGCCGCGCACGCAGCGCGGCCGCCCGGCCCCTCGCTTCGCCCGCCGCCCTCTCCGCGCCCGGCTCATTGTGTGGGTCGGCTCGCCGGGGGTCCGCGCCGGCACCCAGCCGCTCCGCCCTCTCGAGCGGCCCGCCGCGAGCTAGGACGTGGCGCCCGACCGGCGCACAAGTCGCGATCGCGGGCCGCGGCCGGACGCCCCCGGCCTCTCGTGGCCGGAAGCCGCCGGACCAGGCGGCGGCCCGGACTCGGGGCACGAGGGCCGCGTGCGCGAGGCGCCGGGCAGGGGCGGCGGCGGCGGGCGGGCCTTGCTCGCGGGCGGGCGCGCGGAGGGCGGAGGGATCCGGGAGCGGGGAGGGGGAGGGGCGGCGGGAGTCTCCCGGCTGCCGAGAGCGGGCCCGGCGCGGGCAGAGCGGCGCGGGCGGCGGCGAGGCCTCGCAAAGGATACTTGTTGCACGGTTCTCTGGATGGTGGTGTCGGGGGACTGGGACTCCTTCAGCAGCTGCAGGATTTGCTGAAGTCCTTGCTCGTCAGGTTTCCACTCATACTCCATCTTGGTTTGCTGCAAATAAAGCCAGACACAGGAAGAGACGGAGCAAATGTTACTCCCCGTGCACAGGCCCGAGGGCTTCCCGCGCCGAGCACCCCCCTCCTCCCCGCCACAGCGACCCTTGAGCTCCCCGGACGCCTCGGACCTGCCTGGGGCGCCCCGAAGGAAGTCTCGGACGGTGAAACCCGGGGAACTGATCCTAGCAGCTCGGCCGCCAACGTCTGCTGCTGCCGCCGCGGCCGCTGAGCGCAAGGAGCCGACCAGACTGAGTCACCGCGAATTTGCAATCTGGCCCCTAGATCCGCTCACGGGAGCCCCCTGGGTCCTAGTGCCACGCAGATTTCTCCAACCTAACCCAACTCTAGTTCCACCCAGATTATTACTGATTTAAGGGCTAATCTAAAAAAAGCAAAACCCCTGCGAGACACCTGGAGATCTGATTTGGGATTTTAATCATTTTAAATTAACATGGTTAATAATTAAGAATGACTGTTAATAGGGAAAAAAGCCTGATAATTCCCCTGACGGCTCAACAATACTTAGAAGAAATAACAAATGTTTATATTTAAATTTCATATATAAAGTACTAAATACTAATATTTAGTCTAAAATATTAAAGATGGATTGCATCACAACTCACACTTGAATAAACACTACATGTTGCATTTATGTTTGCAAAACGACTGAAAAAAAGGCATTCTTTCATAAACTTCAACTTTTGAACTCTTTAAGTTAAACTCCACCTGAAGTAACCACATTCACAACTAATGACTTTGGGCTGAAGAAAAAACAAGAAAAAGAATGTCATTTACAACTGGGTAGTGTTTAATTTTATTAATGTGTTTTCACATACATTTTCTTATTTTATTATCACTCTGGCTGGAGGAGATATTTGCCCCCCCGGAGTGGTAACTGTAGAGCAAAAAGATCAGAGGAAATTACAATAGTTAATTAGTTAAAACTGGGAGAAGAGTACAGGTTTCTTAAACTATGAGCGGCATCTACTATAATCAATGGAAACTATCCTATCAATGACAGTTTCTTTAAGTGCTTAAACAGAAACAAAACTTAAGTATCCAGCATGAATTATTTGTAATTCAGCATGAATTTGCTGAAGGAGAGGCTTTTTCATAACTATCTACTATTATACTTGAAATCTGAAATTAGTCCCTTCCTAGTAGGAGTCTCTTCCTAGCTGGGGTTAAAAAAAATTACCTGACCTTACAGTATCTCTCTAGTTAGTATTGTTTTTCTTTCTTATATTTGTAAAAAAAATTGTTCCCTCTCTCCTTCACTCTTATTTTCTGCTTAATATCCTGTACTCCGGTTTTCTTTACCAAATTCTACCAACTTCAATAACCCAGCCCCCAACCCCCAAACAAAAAAAGGGGTATCTGGACATAATATCTATTAATAATATTGTCATGTTTTTATTGGAGTCTCCATTCTGTGTGTTTATGTATTTTATAATGATGAGACTGTTGTTTCTGGGCCAATTCCATGTATCTAACTATTTAAAGTATTTTTAAAAACAAAGTATTCCATTATATTTCTGTGCCATAATTTTAAGAAATTTATTTGATAAATTGATTGTTTAATTGATATGCACAATATCCTGTACAAATCATAAGCATACAAACTAGATGGCTATTTATAAAGTGAATACACCTATATTCACAGTAACCAACATCTGCATCAAGATAAAGATCACTACTAGCACCAAGGTTTCTCTTGTACCATTCTCAGTCAGCAACTCACACTGTGATCCCTATTATAATTTCTATCATTAAAGACAACTCCCCCTTCCCTCCTGGCCTTTTTACTTCAGAAGTTTCAAAAAAAAAATTACAAAAACAATGTTACAACATATCAAACAACATGGTTGTACAAAAAGTTAATTTAAGTCCATCACTAAACTTATCACCCTAACAGAATCAGTTTTACCAGTTTGATACGAATCCATCTACACCTTTCTCTATTCTCAAACATATATATATAGTTCTGGTTTGTATTTTAGAATCATGCCACATACTACACTCTATTATTAAATAACTCTACAACTTTTAAACACATAATATTGAATGGCCATCATGCCAGGCCACTACATACAGATTTAAGTTTTCATTTTTTAATAGATGCACATTGGTGGAGAGTTCTGACAAAACATGGTCCACTGGAGAAGGGAATGGCAAACTGCTCCAGGATTCTTGCCTTTAAGAACTCCATGAACAGTATGAAAAGGCAAAAAAGATATGGTACCAGATGGGTCCCCCAGGCCGGTAGGTGTCCAATATGCTACTGGGGAAGAGTGGAGAAATAGCTTCAGAAAGAATGAAGAGGCTGGGCCAAAGTGGAAACAATGCTCAGTTGTACATGTGTCTGGTGGTGAAAGTAAAGTCTGATGCTATAAAGTCTGATGAAAGTCTGATGCTGTAAAGAATCGTATTGCATAGGAACCTGGAATGTTGGGTCCATGAATCAAGGTAAATTGGATGTGGTCAAGCAGGAGATGGCAAGAGTGAACATTAACATTTTACAAAATCAGTGAACTAAAATGGACTGGAATGGGTGAATTTAATTCAGATGACCATTATGTCTACTACTGTGGGCAAGAATCCCTTAGAAGAAATGGGGTAGCCCTCATGGTCAACAAAACAGTCTGAAATGCAGGACTTGGATGCAGTCTCAAAAATGACAGATGATCTCTGTTTGTTTCCAAGGCAAATCATTCAGTATCACAGTAATCCAAGTCCATGCCCCAACCACTAATGCTAAAGAAGATGAAGTTGAATGGTTCTATGAAGACCTACAAGACCTTCCAGAACTAACACCAAAAAAAGAGGTCCTTTTCATTATAGGGGATTGGAGTGCAAAAGTAGGAAGTCAAGAGATACCTGGAGACAGGCAAGTTTGGCCTTGGAGTACAATATGAAGCAAAGCAAAGGCTAACAGAGTTTTGCCAAGAGGACACACTGGTCATTGCAAACACCCTCTTCCAACAACACAAGAGACAACACTACACGTGGACATCACCAGATGGTCAATACTGAAACCAGATTAATTATATTCTTTGCAGCTGAAGATGGAGAAACTCCAAACAGTCAGCAAAAACCAAGACCAGGAGCTGACTGTGGCTCGGATCATGAACTCCTTATTGCAAAATTCAGGCTTAAAGTGAAGAAAGTAGGGAAAACCATGAGGCCATTCAGGTATGACCTAAACATATCCCTTATGAAAATACAGTGGAGGTGATGAATAGATTCAAGGGATGAGATCTGGTAGACAGTGTCTGAAGAACTATGCATGCAGGTTCCTAACACTGTACAGGAGGTGGTGATCAAAACCATCCCAAAGAAAGAGAAATGCAAGAAGGCAAAGTGGTTGTCTGAGGAAGCCTTACAAATGGTTGAAAAAAGAAGAAAAGAGAAAAGCAAAGGAGAAAGGGAAAGGTATACCCAACTGAATGTAGAGTTCCAGAGAATGGCAAGGGGAGATAAGAAAGCCTTCTTAAGTAAACAATGCAAAGAAATAGAGGAAAACAACAGAATGGGGAAGACAGACATCTTTTCAAGAAACTTGGGAGATACCAAGGGAACATTTCATGCAAAGATGGACACAATAAAGGACAGAAACAGAAGAACCTAACAGAAGAACCTAACAGAAGCAGAAGAGATTAAGAAAAGGTGGGCAAGAACACAAAACAACTATATAAAAATACACAAAGAACCATATCCATGGTTATATGGATAACCATGTGGTATGGTCACTCACTTAGAGCCAGACATTCTGGAGTGTTGAAGTCAAGTGCACCTTAGAAAGCATTGCTAAGAACAAAGCTAATGGAGGTCGTAGAATTCCAGCTGAACTATTTCAAATCCTAAAATATGATGCTGTTAAAGTGCTGCACTCAATATGTCAGCAAATTTGAAAACTCAGTAGTGGCCATAGGACTGGAAAAGTTCAGTTTTCAAAGAAAAGCCATGCCAAAGAATGTCCAAACTCCTGCACAATTGCGTTCAAGTTAGATGCTAACAAGGTAAAGTTTAAAATCCTTCAAGCTAGGTTTCAACATTATGTGAACTGAAAACTTCCAGATGTACAACCTGGATTTAGAAAAGACAGAAGAACCAGAGATCAAATTGCCAACATCCACTGGATCATGGAAAAAGCAAAGGAATTCCAGAAAAACACTGACTTCTTCTTCATTAACTACACTAAAGCCTTTGACTGTATGGATCACAACAAACGGTGGGAAATTCTTAAAGAGACAGAAATATCAGACCACCTTACCTGCCTCCTGTGAAGCCTGTATGCAAGTCAAGAAGCAATAATTAGAACTGGACATGCAACAATGGACTGGTTCAAAATTGGGAAAGGAGTACATCAAGGCTATATGCTGTCACTCTGCTTATTTAACTTATATGCAGAGTACATCATGAGAAATGCCAGGCTGAATGAAGCACAAGCTGGAATCAAGACTGCCAGGAAAAATATCAATAACCTGATATGTAGACAACACCACCATTATGGCAGAAAGTGAAGAGAAACTAAAGAGTCTCTTGATGAAAGGTGAAAGAGGAGAGTGAAAAATCTGGCTTAAAACTCATCATTCAAAAACAAAGATTATGGCATCCTGTCCCATCACTCATGGCAAGCAGATGGGGAAAAAATGGAAACAGACTATTTTCTTGGGCTGCAGATGGTGACTGCAGCCATGAAATTAAGACTCTTGCTCTTTGGAAGAAAAGCTATGACCAACCTAGACAGCATATTAAAAAGCAGAGACATCCCTCTGCCGACAAAGGTCCATAGAGTGAAAGCTATGGCTTCCCATGTGTTGTTAGTGGTAAAGAATCCACTTGTCAGTGCAGGAGACATTAAGAGACATGGGTTCGATCACTGGGTCGGGAAGATCCTCTAGAGAAGGGAATAGCAACCCACTCCAATATTTCTGTCTGGCAAATCCCAAGGACAGAGGAGCCTGGCTGGCTACAGTCCACAGGGTCGCAAAGAGTCAGACATGACTGAAACAACTCAGCACACGTGGTTTTTTTGGTAGTCATATACAGATGTGAGAGGTGAGCCATAAAGAAGGCTGAGCACTGAAGAACTGATGCTTTTGAACTGTGGTACAGGAGAAGATTCTTGAGAGTCCCCTGGACTGCAAGGAGATCCAACCAGTCAATCCTAAAGGAAATCAGTCCTGAATATTCAGTGGAAGGACTGATGCTGAAGCTGAATCGCCAATACTTTGGCCACCTGATGCTAAGAGCTGACTCACTGGAGAAGACCCTGATGCTGGGAAAGATTGAGGGCAAGAGGAGAAGAGGGTGACAGAATGAGATGGTTGGATGGCATCATCAACTCAATGGACATGAGTTTGAGCAAACCCTGGGAGATAGTGAAGGGCAGGGAATCATGGCATGCTGCAGTCCATGGGGTGGCAGAGAGACACGACTGAGTGACTCAACAGCAACAATAACAAAATATACATAATACAAAATTCAGCATTTTAACCATTTAAAGTGTACAGTTTAGTGGCATTATGTACATTCTCACTGTTGTGCAACCACTGCCATCTCTATCTCCAGGACTTAGTACAGTAACAGTCATTAAAATTAGGAGAATCATACCTTAAGGTAACCAGAGATATCTCAGGGTTATTTTGATAACATCTGAAGTATTTCAAGCTAAATGTGCACACCAGGATTATGATGTAGAAATAATTTACTTGAGCAGTGAACTACATCTATATAAATTAAATAGAACATCAAGATTAATATTAAATTTTCTTAAAATAATTACTATTCTTTTTACATATTGAAGACTCAGAAATGTTTCATAAATGGAATTAGTACTTCAAACTTTTCTCTTTTAATAGAACACAAATCATGCTGATTGGTCCATGACAGTCAATGGTGAGTCCCCCCCTCCCCCACAAATGGCATTTCAATAAAAACCAAGACAGTTATTTGAATTATCTACATAGAAGATGGTACCAGAATAAAAAGTTTGCAAGAAGTAAGTAACTGTAAGATAACTGTAGTCTTCAGAAGACTAAAACTTACTTCAGTCCTAAACTGTTAAGAACTTGAACTTACATTAAAAACTTGAATTTACTAGAGTTGATGGGAGGTAAAGAAGTCAGACTAGTTGAAAAGTAAAAAAAATATATATATTTTCCCCCTGCTATAGGGGTTGTAAAATCTAGTTTAAAAAGCAGACAGGAGGTCTGGACTCAACCAACCTAAATTTAAACCCTAATTCTTTCACTGAGTAGCTGTGAAAACCTGGGTAGGATAAATTAATCTCTGTGAGCCTCAGTTTCCCAACTATAAAATGAGAATATACTGACTCTGTAATAGGATTATAGGTACTTGCCTGGCATACAGTATGGTTTGAAATTTAGTAGTTTTGTTTGTTACACCAATGATTTTCTGCTGCCTGCAACATAAAATCTAACTTCTTTTGCATGGAAGAGGCCCTTCATGATCTGTCCAATCACCTCCAAGGACAGCTTTCTCTCTTACAATTCAACATCCAACTTTTATGCTCCAGCAATACCAACTGCGCCTCTCATACCTCTAAGTCTCTGAACAGAGATTGCCTCTCTGGAATGCCCTATTTTTAATAATTTTATTTATTTATTTTTGGCTATGCTGGGTCTGCGTGGCTCCATGGGCTTGTCTCTAGTTGTGGGGAGCAGGGGCTACTCTCTCGTCGCAGGCCGTGGGCTCCTCATTGTGGTGGCTTCTCTCGCTGGGGAGGACAGGCTCTTCAGCACTTTGCTGGGCTCAGCAGTTGCGGTTTCTGGGCTCTAGAGCGCAGGCGCGAGTCAAGGCGCACCGGCTTTGCTGCCCCAGGGCATGTGGGATCTTCCCGGACCAGGGATCAAACCTGTGCTTCCTGCATTGGCCAGCCGATTTTTGTTTTTACCACTGAGCTACCAGGGAAGCCCTGGACTGCCCGCTTTACATCTGACCATTTGGCAAACTCCATCTCACTCATCAGAGATATGCTCATTTACTCAGTTTACAAGTATTTACTGAGAGTCTTCCTTGGCAATGATTGATACTGGATACTATTTCTTTTCTGTAACATTATTGTAGGGCCTCTCCACAAGACTTCAGTACTTTTTTTTTTTCATCACAGATCTATAGTTTGTGGCTATTTCCATTTCACAAACAGCCATATTAGAATTATTTCCAGGTCAGTCTTAGCAACACATCATGTGTTCCTTGAGAGCAGTGACTATCTTTTTTTCCCTTTTTGAATCACTATAGTAATTTATTAAGTATTTGCTGAATAAATATTATTGTTGTTAATTACTAAAATACTACTCTTGTCCATTAATTCAGTTAATCTGAGCAACTACCATGTACTCAGTGAGCATTAGAGATTCAAAGTAAGTAAAATACTGTTCTTGGCCTAAGTTCTCATTCAGAGACAGAGTCAGATGTATTGTCTATGAATGAAGTATATGAATGAAGTACAACAGGAAAAGAGAGGAAAGAAAATACATTCTGCTAGGAAGAAATAAGTGCTTTTCTCCCACATTTTTCTCTTCTAATTTCAATTAAATTCAAACAAATATTTACTGAGCAGTCAGATGTTTCTACCTAATATGGAGAAGCACTATGAATGTGATAAATGTTGCCATCAGTGACATGATTTCCCAAAATGGTGACCAATTCTTTGGTAGAGTCCCGATTCTTGGTGTAATCTTCCTTCAAATAATCCAGTAGTTTTATTCCTGGAAAACTCAACATTTAATTAAAATCCTGCAAAAAATTCCATGTGCAAATGTGAAGCTAAGTTAGGCTTTAGGCTCTGACAGCTCTAACAGATTTTTTCACCTATGTGACTCCCTGATGGAACATTCAAAAGTCATTCAAGGCTCTAGACAATTCTTAAAGATGTACATAAGCACTCCTCAGCTCCACCTGCTAAGTGATGGAGCCCCTTAGTTCCTAGCCTGTCCCCCCAGAGAGCAGCACTGCCTCAGTGGAGAATGACCACAGTAGGGATAGTACAAGGGGCTGGGGGGACATTATGCCAAGAGGTCAGTTAGGAGGTCAGGAAAGGAATTCCCTGAGGAAGTGACTTTTTACCTGAGATCTAATAGGAATTAACAAGAGACTCTGAGAAAGTGAGCAGGGCTAGGAAGACTTCACAGACTACTATGTAAGGAAGTTTGGACTTTATCCTAAGGCTAATAGAAAACTTGTGAAGACGGTTATATAACCTTAAGTTATAAAAGATATGATCAAATAAAAATATGGAGAAGTACTACTCCTCCTAGGAAGTAGAAATGGGGAAGGGACAGGGTCATCTTCTGCTGTGCAGTATTATGTCAATTTCTACAATAAGCATAATATTTTTATAATAAAAATTATTAAAAAAAAAAAAACCCATCAGGCTGCAGTGTAGGAAAATCATTTGAGGGGCAGGAGGAGTCACAGGAATACCTAACTGTCCAATTTGCATTTAAAATGGAGTTCAGTTTGCTAGAGGATGGGCTGTCATGTTTCAGAAAGAGCCAAAATACTACCAAAAATTCTAGGATTTAAATGTTAAAAATTTAAGCACATCTTATTATTTTGTCTATTATAGTGATAGCTAATATCTTCCTTGACTGCCAGGCAATGCCCTAAGAACTATGTGACTTATTTATTCCTCAGAAGTCTATAAGATATTAATATTAACTACATTTTATAGATCAGTAAACTGAGGCACAGAGAAGTTACTTGCCCAAGATTACTCAGTAAATGACAAGCCATGACTCAAACCCAACTAACCTGGTTCCAGAATTCAGTTTCTAGGCCCCTGATAAGACTGCCTTTTAAACAGAAACATCAATTTATGGAAGCTAATAATAAAGAAAACCATTTGTATACTAAAGAACCATTTGATATCTTTGGGCTTCTCTGGTGGCTCAGTGGGTAAAGAATTCGCCTGCAATTGCGGAGACCTGGGTTTAGTCCCTGGGTTGGGAAGATCTCCTGGAGAAGGGAACAGCTACCCACTCCAGTATTCTGGCTTGGAGAATTCCATGGACAGAGGAGCCTGGCAGGCTACAGTTCATGGAGACTAAAGAACCATTTGATATCTTAGTAGTGAGGGACAAGAGAAAAGTAAAAATCATTATTTCACTATTATAAAAATAATAGACTTAAAAAAGCAGTATGTATATAGTGTGAAAATAAAAATGAGATAGTTTAATAGCATTTGAGTAAATGAATTCAGAACATTCTAAGTCTAATCTTCGCAACATCCCTTTCTTGTAAGTAGGTGGCCAAGTATTACCTTTATTTGACAAGCAGATAAATCAAAATACAGCTTAAGTAATCTGCTGAATCATTTGCTGAATGTGAATCAGATCTTGCAAAATAAAATGTCTCTCATACTGGTTTTTCACAAAAAAATACTATGATGAACAAGGAAGAAAAGAAAAATCAGAGATGCCTACAGAGCTAAAAAGATCATGCTATTTTTTAAGAAGTTATTTAATAAAACTTTTAGAAGAAACTGAACTAAATTTCAGGTATGAAGGGGACAAAGGAAAAGTCTAAAGGTAGCTGAATATTTAAACATTTTTAAATGAGGTTTTTTTTAATGTCAGAGAATGAAATATCAACAGGCTTGGTAAATAAAAGATATCAGTAGAACCAGAAGGTTCTTTAAGAGATTCTATAAAGTAATCAGAGATTAAGGATCAAAAAAGAAGAGAGGAAAAAGCAAAAGCAACCACTGAGGCCAAGCTACTTGAGGAAATGAGCTCAACTAGATTAAAGGGCAGGGGTCACAGCATACGGACCCTCTGATGTTACATGGCACTAGATACATAGTAGGTTTAAACAGTTCTTGACTTATTGATTAGGATCTTGTTCACCACTTGGAAGAATTATGCTAAGAGGTTAAAGTTACAAGCCTCTGACTTCACAATTTATTGTCATCTAAGAGCTGAAAGATTAATGGGAAAAAAAAAAGGAAATGGAAAGTAAGTATTATGGAAGATTTAAATAAAGGTATTCTTAGAATGCCCTTTCAAGAAGACCTCTGAAGATGATTAGACATTCAACTCAAGTGCTAAAGTTTACAAACAAACATTTTTTTAAAAAGACTAGTATCAAAATAAGCAGGTGACAAGAAGGAAAACTTGATTTCAAAACTCATTCTAATCTACAATCAGTTACTTCTTATATTCACAGCAGTACTATGAGGTAGATATTAACTCCACTTTACGTTAACTGAGGTTCAGAGAGGTTAAGTAGTTTGCCCAGCCAGTATGCGGCAAACCAAAGTCTAGACTGTGTCTAGTAATAAGCAACCCTGTTATCATTTATGGAGCACTTCTATGTGCCAGTAAATATATTAAATGATATAAATGCATGATCTCATTTAATTCCATGAGTAGGTATTACTGTTTTACCCCCACTTCAGACAAGTTGAGTAATGTGTCCAAGGTCATAAAGATAGTAAAGAACAAAGGCAAGACTCAAGCTCAGATCCACCAAACTCCAAGCCTGTGCACTGAACCATGCTGCTATGTTATTTTCCTTCTGCCACCTCATGAACATGTGACTAACCCTTAACAGAACTCTTGGGTCTACAGTTCATAGGTAGGCTTATCTTTTTCTATTCCATGAATTCTCAAGAACGCAAAAGCTCTGTTACTTAAGGGTCTCCTTTCTTTAAGTTCAGATATGATAACTACACTTTGCTTTTCAGAATACGAACTTTTTATTATACAACAAAATAAAAGGCTGATAAGAGTAATACTTACCATATATTTAACTTTTAGTTACATAATTTTCATCATTAAAACACCAATTCTCTGTTGATTTTTAAAACAAGATTTAACTAAATCACAACTGGTCTCGCTCTTCATGTACGTTAAGTTATTTAAACCAGTGGTTCTCAGTCCTAAGTGCACATTATACTCATTGGGGGCTTAATAAAATATGATGCCTGTTCCCTATGATTCTACATAGGAGTGGGACCTAAGATGCAGGCATGGGTATGTTTAAATAATTCCCAGGTGGTTCCAATATACAGCTAGTTGAGAATCATTATATTAACTTAATAAATCTGCTGTTGGCAATTTTTATGAATTTCTTATCCTAATGAGCGGCAATGTCCTAGCTGTACCATAAATGACAGAAAACAGAAGAAAGAGGAAGCATGCAGACTGTACTGATTAATATGAAAATATTCCAACCACTAGAAAAATGTCTTTGATGAAAACCAAAACATAAGAACATACTGTTTAAAGTCACATCACAATTTCCACTACTTGGTAAGGACTATATGTGTTGGAAGCTATGAAGTACAATGGTCATTTACTTCATAATTTATTCAAGGAGTTTAGTAAGGAGTTGCACGTAGGTTTTTAGAAACTGAAACTTAGCCAAGATACAGGGGGACAAAATAAGTTGTCATTATATAAATTAAATACATTAAGTAAACTATTAAGTAAAATATACTAGACAATTATGGTTCTTGACTGGCCAAATATGATTTAAATTCTTATATCAAATAAACTTATCTGGCAAATAATAATCACATCTTTCTTCAGATAGCAATATTAAGACATTCATAAAAGTGAAAGGAAACCTTTCTAAATAATAAGCCCACACATTAAAATACAAATATACAAAATAAGTAAATTAGGTCCCTGATTCTTTTAGCATTGTATATTCATTAATGAGCTTTACTAGGGATATTCCCATTGCTACATCAACTGACTATTCTCAATGAACATGTTAACCGTACTCTAGCATGGTTTTTATTTCCACGACATCAATTTAAGAAAAACGCTCTTTTAACAACATTATTGTAAATTCCACTTCAGAATGCTGACTGATCATTGCCAAGTGGTTTCAGGTAAGTAGACTGCTTAATAATTTTCAAAGTACTGTCATATTTTATCTCTAATTTTCAAAACTAAACTGAGTTTAGTGAGTTGAGGAAACAGTTCCAGTTATGTTAAGCAACTTGCCACAAGTCAGCTGGTTAGTAAAGGCTAAGACTTGGGTTAGATGGCTGAAAACTTCCCAAGCTTGGGGAGAGAAATGAACATCCAAATCTCATAAAGGTTAAATGCAAAAAGGGCTACATCAAGAATTTATAATTAAACTGTCAGAAGTCAAAAATAAATGGAGAATTCTGAAAGCAGCAAGAAAAAAGCAACTCTTAACATACAAGGGAGCCCCCACAAGACAGAGAACAGATTTCTCAATGGAAACTTTGCAGGCTCGGAAAAAGTGGAATGACATATTCACAATACTGAGGGAGAAAAACACTTGTCAACCAAGAATATTATACCCAGAAAGCTCTCCTTCAGAAACGAAGGATAAAGACATGCCCAAACACAAAAGCTGAGGGATTTTACTGCCACTAGAACAAGAAATGATAAAACAACATTCTTTGAGTTGTAAAGAATGTTTATTAAACAAAAGTATATTAATAATATCCTAAAAACATGTCAATGTATAAAACTCACTAGTAATGACAAATATATTATGAAACACAGATTCTTTGACATTTTAATGGTGGTATTTAATTCATTTACAACTCTAGTTTAAAAGTTTTTTTTCAAAGTATTAAAAATAACCATAGCTACAATACCTTGATAGTGGTTAAGTAATATAAAAATATGGAAACTGTAACATCAGTAATCTAAAACTATGTGGGAACTATGTGGAAGTGTAAAGTTTCTGTATGTTTCTCAAGTTCTTATCAGTTTAAAATAGAATGTTATATTTATGTAAGCCTTATGGTTACCACAAAGGAAAAATCTATAGTAAATACACAAAAGATTATGATAAAAGATTCAAAGTATAACACTACAAAAAATCACCAACCACAAAGACAGCAAGATAGGAACAAATGATTTACAAAACAGCTAGAAAACAATTATCAAAATGGCAACATAAAGTCCTTACATATCAATAATTACCTTAAACATAAATAGGTTAATTATCCAATCAAAAGACAGAATGGTGGAGGAAAATTTCTAAAAAAAATGTTAAAACAGATGAGATCCACAATATGCTGTCTAAAAAAGACTTAGTTTATCTTGAAGGACACAAGTAGATTGAGAATGAGGAATGGAAAAAGATCCCTCAAGAAAATGGTAACCAAAAGAAAGCAGAAATAGCTATACCTAGACAATTAAGACTTGAAATTAAAAATGGTCTAAAGAGACAAAAAAAGTTCATCATATTATCATAAAGGAATCAATCCATCAAAAAGATATAACAACTATAAATATATAGTACCCAGCATCAGAGTACCTAAATATATAAAGCATATCATCACAGAACTAAAAGAAGAAATAAACAGCAACACAGTAATAGCTGGGAACTTTAATACTCCACTGTTGACAAAGGACAGATCATCCATGCAGATAAATAAGGAGAGAGTGGAGCTGAAAAACACTGTGGAGTAAATGGCCATGTGCTTAGTCACTCAGTTATGTCCGACTCTTTGAGGCGGACTATAGTCATGGACTATGGCCCACAAGGATCCTTTGTTCACAGGGCTTCTCCGGGCAGGAATACTGGAGTGGGTTGTCAAGCCCTACTCCAGGGGATCTTCCCAATCCAGGGATCAAACCCAGGTCTCCAGCACTGCAGGCAGATTCTTTACTGTCTGAGTCACCACAGAGGCCCAAATGGCCATAATAAACACATACAGAACATTCCACCCAATAGAAATGGAACACATATTCTTCTCAAGTGCACATGAAACACTTTCCAGGTTAGATCATATGTCAGGCAACTAAGCAAGTCTCAACAAATTCAAGACAGAAGTTATATCAAGTATCTTTTCTGATAACAATGGTATGAAACTACATCAACAATAGGGAGAAAGGTGGAAAATTCACAAATACATAGAAATGAACACTTTCCTGAACAACTAACGGATCAAAAAAGAAATTTAAAAATGAATAAAAATATATCTTCTGACAAAATGAAGTAAAAACACAACACACCAAATCTTATGAGATGCAGCAAAAGCAGCTCTAAGAGGTAAGTTTACAGCCAGAACCACATACAACAAGAAAAAAATAAACATATCAAATAAAAAACCTTACCCTATGCCTCAAGATACTAGAAAAAGAAGAAACTAACTCCCAGTTCAGCAGAAGGGAATTAAAAAAAATTAAAGCAGGAGTGAAGGAAGCAGTGAAAAACAAAATAATAAAAAAATTACCAAAATCAAGAGTTGGTTCTTTGAAAAGATAAACAAAATTTACAAAAAATTTTAACTAGCCTAAACAAAGGAGAACTTAAAATTATAAATGAAAGAGGAGACATTATAACTGATACCACAGAAATACAAAGGGTTCCAAGAGACTATCATCTGTTGCTCAGTCGCTTAGTTGTGTCGGAGTCTTTGCAGCCCCATGGACTGCAGCATGCCAGGCTTCTCTGTCCTTCACCATTTCCCAGAGCTTACTCAAACTCAGGTCCATGGAGTCGGTGATGCCATCCAACCATCTCACCCTCTGTCATCTCCTTCACCTCCTGCCTTCAATCTTTCCCAACATAAGGGTCTTCTCTAATGAGTCACTTCTTCCCATACAAAGGCCAAAGCATTGCAGCTTCAGCATCAGTCCTTTCAATGAATATTCAGGACTGATTTTCCTTAGGATTGACTGGTTGGATCTCCTTGCAGTCCAAGGGATTCTCAAGAGTCTTCTCCAACACCACAGTTCAAAAGCATCAGTTCTTCAGCTCTCAGCCTTCTTTACCGTTCAACTCTCAAATCCATACATGACTACTGGAAAAACCATAGCTTTGACAAGACGAACCTATGTTGGTAAAGTAATGTCTCTGCTTTTTAATATGCAGAGGTTTGTCATAGCTTTTCTTCCAGGGAACAAGTGTCTTAATTTCAAGGCTCCAGTCACCAACTGCAGTGATTTTGGAGCCCAAGAAAATAAAGTCTCTCACTGTTTTCATTATTTCCCCATCTATTGCCATGAAGGGATGGGACCAGATGCCATGATCTTCATTTTTGCATGTTGAGTTTTAAGCCAGCTTTTTCACTCTCCTCTTTCACTTTCATCAAGAGGTTCTTTAGTTCATCTTTGCTTTCTGCCATAAGGATGGTGTCATCTGCATAGCTGAGGTTATTGATATTTTTCCCGGCAATCCTGATTCCAGCTTTTGCTTCATCGAGCCCAGCATTTCACACCATATACTCTGCATATAAGTTAAATAAGCAGAGTGACAGCATATAGCCTTGACATACTCCTTTCCCAATTTGGAATTAGTCTGTTTGTCCATGACCGTTTCTGACTGTTGCTTCTTGACCTGCATACAGGTTTCACAGGAGGCAGGTAAGGTGGTCTGGTATACCAATCTCTTTAAGAATTTTCCAGTTTGTTGCGATGCACACAGTCGAGGGCTTTAGCATAGTCAATGAAGCAGAAATAGATGTTTTTCTGGAATTCTCTTGCTTTTTCTATGATCCAAAGGATGTCGGCATTCTGTTTACTATATTTAAAAAGACGGTAAAAGGGGTATGATGCAGTCTCTGGTTCCCCTGCCTTTTCTAACTCCAACTTGAACATCTGGAAGTTCTCGGTTCATATAATGTTGAAGCCTAGCTTGGAGAATTTTCAGCATTACTTTGCTAGCGTGTGAGATGAGTGCAATTGTGCAGTAGTTTGAACATTCTTTGGCATTGCCTTTCTTTGGGATTAGAATGAAAACTGACCTTTTCCTGTCCTGTGGCCCCTGCTGAGTTTTCAAAATTTGCTGGCATATTGAGTACAGCATTTTCACATCTTCTTTCAGGATCTGAAATAGCTCAACTGGAATTCCATCACCTCCACTAGCTTTGTTTGTAGTGATGCTTCCTAAGGCTCACTTGACTTTGCACTCCAGGATATCTGGCACTAGGTGAGTGATCACACCATCATGGTTATCTGGGTCATGAAGATCTTTTTTGTACAGTTCTTCTGTGTAATCTTGTCACCTCTTCTTAATATCTTCTGCTTCTGTTAGGTTCATGTTTCTGTCCTTTATTGTACCCATCTTTGCATGAAATGTTCCCTTGGTATCTGTAATTTTCTTGAAGAGATCTCTAATCT
Source organism: Dama dama (assembly GCF_033118175.1). Lineage (NCBI taxonomy): Eukaryota > Metazoa > Chordata > Mammalia > Artiodactyla > Cervidae > Dama > Dama dama. The sequence goes on from NC_083705.1 coordinate 17,132,047, forward strand.
TTCCCATTCTATTGTTTTCCTCTCTTTCTTTGCATTATTCACTTAGGAAGGCCTTCTTATCGCTCTGTGCTATTTTCTGGAACTCTGCATTCAGATGGGCTTATCTTTCCTTTTCTCCTTTGCCTTTCACTTCTCTTCCTTTCTCAGATATTTGTAAGGCCTCCGCAGACAACCACTTTGCCTTCTTGCATCTATTTTTCTTGGGGATGGTTTTGATCACCGCCTCCTGTACAATGTTACAAACTTCCATCCATAGTTCTTCAGGCACTCTATCAGATCTAATCCCTTGAATTTATTTGTCACTTCCACTGTATAATCATAAGGGATTTGATTTAGGTCATACCTGAATGGCCAGTGGTTTGCCTACTTTCTTCAATTTAAGTCTGAATTTGGCAATAAGGAGTTCATGATCTGAGCCACAGTCAGCTCCCGGTCTTGTTTTTGCTGACTGTATAGAGCTTCTCTATCTTTGTTTGCAAAGATTATAATCAATCTGACTTTAGTATTGACCATCTGGTGATGTCCATGTGTAGAGTCATCTCTTGTGTTGTTTAAAGAGGGTGACCAGAGACTGCCATTATACACAAATAAATTGGAAAAACTAGAAAAAATACATAAATTATCAGAAACATAAGATGTACCAAACTGAATCATAAAGAAATAGAAAATCTGAACAGGCCACTAATGAGTAAGCTGACTGAATCAGATCAAATCCTAACAAAGACCAGATCAAGATCAGATGATTTCACTGGTGAATTCTACCGAACATTAAAAGAAGAATTAATATTAATTCCCTCTTAGCAAAAATGAAGAGGAAAGAACACTTCCAAATGCAATTTATGAGGTCAGCATTTCCTTGATAGGAAAACCAGATAAGAACATTAGAAGAAAACTACAAGCCAACATCCTTGATGGATACAGGAAAAAAATCTCAACAAACTACTAGCAAACCAAATTCAACTGCATTTTCAAAAGATCATATCAAGTGAGATTAATCCCTGGGATGAAAGGAAAATTCAACACACACAAATCAATTGATTTGATATATCACATTAACAAAATGAAAGATACGAATAATGATGTCAACAGAGGCAGAAAAAACATACAGAATTCAGTATCCAGTGTTAATGATAAAAACTTTCAACAAACTTGATATAGAAGAAACATCTCTCAACATAAAAAAGGCCATATATGACAAACTCACACATAGCATTATACTCAATAATGAAAGATTGAAAACTTTTTCTGTAACATCAGGAATAAGGTAAGACTGCCCATTTTCACAACTCCAATTCAACAGACTACTAGAGCAATCATGCAAGAAAAAAAAGAAGAAAAGGCATCCAAATTAGAAAAGAAGAAGTAAATTTGTCTGTTTGCTGATGACATGATATTACACATAGAAAATTATAAAGATTCTATCAAAAAACTAATAAATGAATTCTGTAAAGTTACAGGATAAAAAAAATCAACATGCAAGAACCAATACACTTCTATACACTAACAACAAATTGTCTGAAAAAAAAAATCCAGTTCCATTTATAATACTTTCAAAGATGATAATAAAATACTTAGGAATAAATTTAATGAAGGAGACCAAAGTCTGTACACTGAAAACTGTAAGATTCTGATGAAAGAAACTGAAGAAGAAACAAACAGAAAGATATACCATGTTCATGGACTGGAAGAATATTATTAAAGTGTCCATAATACACAAAGCCATCCAGAGATAATGCAGCCTCTTTCGAGATTCCAATGTCCTTTTTTTTTTTCTTTACAGAAACAGAAAAATTAAAAAAAAACCCTAAAATTCATATGGAACCACAGAAGACCCTAATTAGCCAAGGCAATCCTGCAAAATAATAATAAAGCTAGAGGCATCACACTTCTTGGTTTCAAACTGTACTACAGAGCAAAAGAAATCAAAATAGTACTGGCATAAAAACAGACATATAGACCAATGGAACAGAATTGAGAGCCCTGAAATAAACCCATGCATATACAGTCAATAATACTTGACAAAGGAGCCAAGAATATTCAGTGGGAAAAAGATAATCTCTTCAATAAATGGTGCTGGGAAAACTAGATGTTAGTCTCTCAGTTGTGTCCAACTCTTTGAGACCCCATGAACTGTAGCCCACCAGGCTCCTCTATCCATGGAGTTCTCCAGGCAAGAATACTGGAGCGGGTAGCCATTCCCTTCTCCAGAGGATCTTCCCGACCCAGAGATCCCTAGGTCTCTTGCATTACAGGCAGATTCTTTACCATATAAGCCACCGGGGAAGACCTAGGGAAAACTGGATATTCACATGTGAAAGAATGAAACTGGACCACAAAAATAAACTTAAAATGGATTAAAGTAACATTACTCTACACTGCTAGATTATTTGCTTGATGGTTTATGTGTGGACATATATTCAAGATGGAGATAAATCTGTATGTGCCCTAGCAAGACTATGGTAGCTCTTGGTAAAATTCTGGCATTGACTGCTTAAAATATATCAGTGCCAGGCAAGCTATTGATTATACTTAATGTATTTAAAAACATGGTAAAAAAGAGTATGATACAAATAACCACATATTTTCCTACATAACACATCTGAAATTATAAAGTAAAAAAAAATATATGATTCAGTATTTCAGAATCTAGTTTATAAAGGGAGACACATCTATATAGTTGATTGGGAGCTAAGCTGATAGTTCTTTGAAAAACAAGATAGCACACAGGACATCCACTACAGATCATTTCAGTGATTACAGGTATATTGTTTTGTTACAGTTAAAAGATTCCTCCTAAAGTTCTGAAGTGAGAAGGCCCTATGAGTTTCTCATTCATGCCCCAAACTATCTTTGATTGTTAAAGTGTAATGAGTTGATTCAGTATTTCACATTTTTAAGCATAAACAGAAAAAGGAACATAGCAGAGTATTTCCTGGCAAAGGCTGAACTGGTAAAAGGGTCAGAACAGTTTAGACAGTAAAACAGAAAGGTAACAAATGGTAAGTAGCCTATAGGTTGGTTATCATTAGTTTTAATCTAATCTTTTCTTCGTTCATTGAAATATCACTCATAATAGGGGCATATATTATTCAGATTTCAGCTGTGGGAAGACACAGCAGAAAAAAATTATGAAAGGAAATCAATTTTTATAATTTTAGTGCCTGAGCTGAATATTGTTCTACACTATTTTTGTTGCTAAGAAGAGGATAGAGGCAGAATCAGACATACAATCTCAGTTCTCTCAACTGTCTTTTTTAGGAAAGTAGCTTAACTTTGAATCACAGTTTAGTCATCTGTGAAATGGGGTTGAAGAGAAGAATAATTGAGAAGGTAGAATGATGCAATAGTAAGTACTTAATGTTCATTCCCGTCACACTTCACTCCCCATTAAAATTATCATTAAAAAAAAACAGATTTAATGAGGACAGTTTATATCATCAGGTAGAATTAAGATGAAGATTACTTAAACTATATTTGTATGAGCAAAGAATATACAACAAAATGGGCTGTTTGACTCATCATTTAAATGAGGTGATATTCTAAAGAAATAGAAAAATCAAAAGAAAAATAGAGGAACAAAGAAGAGAACCAGAAATTAAGTGGTGAGTATTAAATCAGATATAAATGTATCAGTCTGTAAAAATTTCACAAGAGTGAAAACTAAGTAGGTGATTACAAGCAGTCTTTATGGTACATAAGGAGATAGGAAAAGAGTATCACAAAGTAAATTCTACAGATAGTCCACAGTGGAAAAACAGCAAGCAATAATGCTGTATGATCCATGGTATACACAAGTAACTGCTCAGTACGACGAACAGCAGCACACACTCTGTGTGTCATTACCATGACAAAGAAGCAACAAGCCTCAATCAAGATTGAGACATTGAAAAATTAATGAGTATAAAACCTAGAATAAAACGTATGATGGCAAGGAAATCTGAGACTATATTAGACATATAAAAGATAACATTCATCTCTTATACATACCAAGTGTTTAGTTTTAACAATATACCCTTAAAACTGAACCCTGGGTTAAAAAGCTTATTGTTGTCTTATAAACATCAGCCAAATAAATATCATGTCAGCATTCATCCCCCTTATCCCATGAAACTGAAATTTATCACTTTAAACTTTAACTGTAATTAGAAAATTGATCTTCCAACATCTTATCTTCAAAATGAAAACAGCAATAAACAGTATCTAACTTTTTTTTTTTTTGATGGAGAAATCAAGACCCAGAAATCAACATTACAAATTAATTAAGGAAAATAATTTGATTTCTTTTTTTTAAAACAGTAACATTCAGGAAAGAAATGGAGAAACACACAGAGCAGACCTATGGACATGGGCGGAGGGGGGGAGGGGCGCTGTGTGGAGAGAAACATGGACATTTACAATACCACACATAAGACAGCCAGCCACTGGGAATCTGCTGTGTGAGTCACGGAGCGCAAGCAGGGGCTCTGAGACAGGCTTAAGGGTGGGGTGGGGAGGGACAGGGAGGGAGCTTTGGGAGGGAGGGGACTTGGGTGTACCTATGGCTGATTCTTGTTGATGGATGGCAGAAAACCACAAAATTCTGTGACGCAGTTATCCTTCAATTGAAAAAAAAAACATAGTAACATCTGGTTCTATCTTATGAGGCTCTTGTCTCTGTTTTTGAATAGTGCACTGATTTTCTGATAATTATCAGTAAACTCAAAGGTCTTTCCTAAAGGAAACAGAGAAGCCTAGAGCCCATGTCTAACCAATGGTTCTAATGGCAAGGTTGACACTTTGTGATTGCATTTCCTAAATGCAACTGATTAAACCAGGATTGGGCACTCAACTGTCAGTATGATGAATCCCAGCACAAAAAGATAAAGCAAGTCAATCGGATTTCTCAGAAATACAAACAGGAAGTGTGTGTGTACTCAGTCGTGTTTGACTCTTTGCGACCCCATGGACTGAGTTGGCCAGGCTTCTATGTCCATGGAATTCTCCAGGCATGAATACTGGAGTAGGTTGCCATTTCCTACTCCAAGGGGATCTTCCTGACCAGGGATCAAACCTGCTTCTCCTCTGTCTCCTGCATTGGCAGGTGGATTCTTTACCACTGAGCTACCTGGGAAGCCCTGTAAAAACAAGAACTACTTTAGGGTCATTTCGCATTTACGAGTTCTCAAAGCAGAAGCTAAAAGGTCATAATGTGGTAGGAAAGTAGCCACAATTCAATTCCACATGCAAGAGAAAGTTATAAAGGGGCAGGAATTGTAAGCAAAAGCAGAGGAGAATGGACCAGCACAGCGAGAGGCCAGGCAGTAAGTACTGAGCAAGATTACACGGTCTACCAGTGAGAGTATCTGCTTCTGGGAACTGCCTTGCTTCCAGATGGCTTCCTACTTCCACAAATGACTCTCTCTCTCTTTTTTTTTTTTTTAAATGACTCTCTTAAGACAATCTGAAATCGTTTCTTTTCCCTCGGAACCAGAAGCACTTAAATCAAAATAGGAATAATAAATAACGATTTAAATATATAATCACATAATTTTATATATGTATATACACACACACACACACATACATGTAAATACAAGGTAGCAAACTATTCCCAAAATGTATTTGCTTTAAGTGGAAGGAACTGAAGAAAAATTTTTAGGAGCATTTTCTTGGAACTGTAGGGCTCAGAGCTAATGAAGGCTGATGACTATCATGGAAATCAGTTTCCTTAGACTGAACACCAGAGTAAATTTGATAGCTGGCACAGAAGTCTCTGAGAGGTATTGAGTATAATGAACATACCCAGATGTGCAGTGAGAGAACTGAATAAGAACAGAGAAAGCCAAGAACAAAGTCAGCTGCCAGTCCAGGTCCTTACCCACCTACTTCTACCCCTCCTCTCCTTTCTCTTGCCTTTTCCAAATTTTACTATTTTGGTCCTGAGCACTGGCCATCACTGCCCCTGCTGCCATCAGGGGGAAAAAATGCCTCGAATTCATTTTATTAACATTTATGTGAACGGGGTATACAGACACAGCAGCACTCTGCCCTCACTGTTCTGCCAGGTTTCAGGTAATACTTACTTCCCAAGACTCAGTCCACATCTCCAAGGCATCTCTTATCATGCATTTCCAGGAAGCACCACGATTTACAAATATGGAGGATACACTTATGCTTTATTTGAACAAATAGAAAAAAGAGAGCTCCTAGCACGTTACAAAGCAAGACAAAGTCAGATGATCTAAACGATCCAACAAAACAGTAATACAGTCTGTCCTCTCTGTGTACAAGTTCCACATGCCGGATATGGAGGGCCAACTGTTCTACACCATTTTAAATAAGAGATTTTAATGTTACGCATTTTGGTAACCATGGTGGTTCCTGGAACCAATCCTCTGAAGATACTAAGGGACAACTACACATTACTTACTTATCTGGAACACTAATCTAGAACCAATAGATAACATGAAAGAAAAAATTCACAAGAGGAAATACAACAGTAAACAAACATGGGAAAATGCTGATCTTTACTCCAATAAATATAATAATACAGTAATGTTTTAGACTAATTAGCAAAGATAATTTTATGACAGTAACATTCTATGCTGCTGAAGATACGATGAATCAACTGTAACAAATTACTGATGGTAGTATAAAATAATACAACCTACCAGAAATCAACTCAGTAATCTATATCAAGAGCCACTACCCATTTTTATACCCTTTATCCTCATGATTATATTTCTGAAGCTGTATTCTAACAATCTTAATTTATAAAAGAAAGCATTATTCGCAAAGATTTTATCCCAGTAGTATTTCTAATACAAGAATAAATATATGAGTAACTAACACAATATTCAACTGAAGATGGCTAATTTCTATAATGACATGGAAAATCTTTATGATTAGAAAGTGAAAAAAATGACACAAAGTTGTATGTAGAGAATACTTCACAAGGAAATCCCTGGCACCCCAGTGCCAAGGGCCTTAAGAGCAGCCAAAAAAAAAAAAAAAAAAAACCACACAAACCCCTGAATACAAATATGTAAAAGACATGTATTAGAGAAAGACAATCATTGAATGAAAAAGACTGGAAGGAAACAATGAAAAAGCTCATGGTGTATTAGGATGTTATGTATGAGTCCTCTTTTCTTTAAAAAATTTTCAATACTCTGGTTATGTTACCTTTAAAATGAAAATAAATAATAAGCAGCTCTAACAATATAATTGTTTTAAGTCAGAAACAGGGCAAGGCAAAAGACCCCAGAGAATGTAACAATATTATGGTATGAGGCTTACTACTCATCATACTGACATAATTGTCAAAAAGTTTACATTATACCATTTTCCTGATGTTTGAGAAGGTGTAAAATATAGTTTAAAAAGTTTTTTGTGAAAATTCTTAAAGGTTATGGTAATTAAAAGGCTAACTTTTAATTACAGAAAAGTGATGCACTTACAGCAATTGTTTCCCAGATCATGCCATTAAAATGAACAGACACAATGATATGAAAATAATACTGAAAATGAAAGTATCTTTTATAGTACTGGGGAAAAATTAACTCAACCTTTGGAAAGCAAAAGAACTGTACAAAAAAATCATACTAGAAAACTGTAAGTGAAAACTGTTTATTAAGATTAAAAAATTGTTTTATGATCGCACAGACCTAGCTTCAGAGAAAGGCCATCCTGAAAATTAGAGAACAGATGTCTTACTTTTCCTGAGATAATGGGAATTATTTATAGATTCCATACTTGTGATTAGTTTTTTATCATGATTTTAATATCTTATACATATGGAGATAATTTTTAACAAATTAATGTTAAGATTTTAAATGCAAAGACACACAGACACAGTAAGCCTAAACTAAAATATAAAGAATACCAAAATTCTTTAAAAAAATTTTCAAGCATCTCTCATCAACTTCCTAATTTTTTAAAACATCAATGCATAATTTTGGAAATATCATTTAAGAAAAATATCAATAAATAACTCAGTTAAACTGTATATTAAATTAGAAAGAAAAAAAATCCAACAAAAATGTAAATGCCAAAAGCAAATTAAAATGAATTTTAGCTTAGAAAAGAGGATCTATAATTCTTCTATGACAGTTCTTGAAACTTCTATACCAGTAACTTCTAAATTGATTTTCTCAACAATTATAACTACAAACATTTGGGTTTGACATACACACACTACTATATAAGATAGATAAGAAGAACCTACTGTATGGCACAGGGAATTCTATTCAATACTCTGTAATGACCTATATGGGAACAGAATCTAAAGAAGAGTAGATATAACATGCCTATGTACAACTGACTCACTTTGCTATACAGCAAAACTAAGCCAACGTTGTAAATCAACTATACTCCAACAGAAAAAATTCAAAATATTTTAAATAAAATCAAGACCTTTAGAAAAACAGTAAATGAAAATTGTTCACTTAAGATAAAAAAACATTATGTTATACTCATCAACAGATTCTTAATATATTTTTCTCCTTAAGGAAACTAATGTAGTAAGATGGGGTGGAAAAATGCTTACAAATTATAACTTGACACTAATGGTATAGTTCTGTGTCTAGTCTATGAGATAGATAACATCCATGATCAGACACTTAAAATTGAATAAGACATAGGAATCTAATGAACTGCCTTAAGAGTACACACTATTTCTATTACACTAAACTGATCCTTAGAAAAATAAATTCATTTATTAGAAAACAAATTTTTCCTGAATTGTTTTCCTGGAGTAGGGTTGGGGACATAGAAAGCAAAATCTTTGTCTTAAGTCATATAATACTTAAATTTTAAGAAAAAATTGTCATAAATCACAAATCTGTATTATTTACAGTTAATGAAATAAATAGTCTTCATTCAACTCTTCATTATACATTCCTACAGGAGTAATTCACATGTTCTAGAAAGAAGAAACTCCTGAAATCAAATCAATAAGCAAACATGTATTCAGTATGCTTGATTTTTTAGCTGGAAACTACAAATACAATAAAAGCCTGGGAAGAGAGATGAACTAGTAAATTCCTAAGATTTCTTTATGCTACTCAATTCAACAACTCAATACGTGGCTACACAGTTGATGAACTTGATGCCATAGCATTTGAGATGGACAGTTTTTATTTCCCAAATAAATAATAATTCCCAAATAATAATTTGATCTGAAATCACAGTTCTGTCTGAGTTGCTGAGCAATTTAAACTCCACTAGAATCTCACTGGAGTGTGAAGGTGTAGATTCTAACAAATAAAAATGTCTGCTGTGTACCTGATCAACAAGTAACAACACCAACACAAAAGCCTCTAGCCCACTGGAACGTGAGGGTGAAACAAAGCTAGGCTTTTTATTAAGAGACTTTTCCTTTTCAATGACTCAATTTTTAATTTTTTTTACTGGCTGTTAAGCTTCCCCAACAAATTCCTTCATTAAATCTGAAACTACTATATCACTCTCTTGATTCTGAGCTTACTATCTATGCTAAAACAAGACTTCAGAAAAACTTCCTAACTTTACAGTTTCTCCACTGTTTCATCCTTGACGTATGGCGGGGGTGGTGTCAGACCAAGGGAAGGATGAAATTTGGGGAAGCAAAAACGGACACTTCAGCTCCCAGCCAGTGTAATTTCACCAGGCGTTAAGACAACCTGCTTGGGTCTTCAAGTCCTCTGTGCCATGACAAGCCAAAATAACATCAGTGAAAAAGGCGTGTCAGAGATCTGGGGCTTTTGTCTCAGTTCTTCTCTGCACAAGGACTGGCCGGGCAATCCTGTACAAGTCATTTATACTTGTTGGTTCACTTCCTTACTTACAAGGCAATTAAAGACCATGCTCCTTTTCAGCTTCTAGAAGTTAAAACATATAGTAAATAATGAATCTGGTCATATTCTACATACCAAAGCCAGCCTTACTTTATACTTGCTACTGAAATTCTCCAAGTCTTCAAAGAAACTTGTATTCAACTCAATTGTAGTTCTGGGAGTGCTAAATTACTTGAGCGAGAATTTCATGTCATGTGATTCTTTCAGCAAATACCTGGGCTCCTGTGAACTGACTGCACCAGGCTTAGGTCAGTTCTTACCGAATTCATTCTTTAGTTGAAAACATTATGTACAAAAATTGTCATCATAACTTGGATTTCTACCCAATAGAAGTCTTTGCCCATTATATCCTCAAAACTGTGTAACAAAAAAACTGTATAAAACATTATTGAGCTAAAAATCCAATGCAGTATTCTAATTCCTGCTCTTTGGATCACCTGTAGTTTCAATGATTCATGGTTTAAAACTCTTTTCCTAAATTAATTCTCCTATTATGTTCTAAAAAAGGTTTGATAAGCAATATTTTATGAGCCAAAACATATGTTAGGACTCTCCAGTTCACACCCATATATACTGCCAATTAAAACTTTACCACAAAAGAATTAACTTAAGTACTTTATTTTACCTTTCTAAACAATCAGCAATAGTAACTCAAAAACGTGTCTGGCAAAATCTGGGCTTCCCAGGTGACTCAGTGGTAAATAATTTGCCTGCCAATGCAGGAGACATGGGTTTGATCCCTGGGTCAGGAAGATCCCCTGGAGGAAGAAATGGCAACCCGCTCCAGTATTCTTGCCTGGAAAATTCCATTAACAGAGGAGCCTGGAGGGCTACAGTCCATGGGGCTGGAAAGAGTCGTACATGACAGAGCATGCACACACATGCTGGTAAAATTTACATATAAATTTTAAGTATCTTTACTTTTCTTTCCTTGTTTCCTTCTGTCCTGATGCTCATCAAGGTGACATGACACTCTGATCCACCATTGCCAAGAGTTATAACCTAGATCTAGAAATTTAAAATCACTTTTTTGACATATGAATCTTTGCCTCTGATTTCTATATTTGACTTATTTGCCCACGTCAAATGAGGAATTCCAGACTTTTCCATGCACTACATGGGAGGCACTGTTGTATACAGCTTAAGAGTACAAACCCTGTTGTTCCTTAGCTTGACTTTGCATTCTTGTTCTGCCACTTATTAGTCATGGAAAGAATAATTAACCTATGATCTACAAAATGAGATAATTAATAGTACTTCTACCTCATGGGGCTATTGTGAGGAAAAATGGCTGAGTTCCATTAAAAAAAACTCTATCTAAAAAGATGACAGTGAAAAGTAATATAAAACCCTAGACTGGATCCTGTACTGCAGGAAAAAAATGTTATAAAGGATGTTACCAGAACAAGTGACAAAGTTGTAATACAGACTGTAAAACACTAAAATTTCCTCAAGTTGATGACTATATGTGGTTTCAGAAGAGAACATCCTGTGGCTCTCAAGATGTACATATTAAGGTTTTAAAGGGTAGAGGAGCAAGATGTATGCAATCTACTCAAAAAAATAATTTCATGTGGCAATGGCTGGAAGAAAGTGGCAAAATGTTACAAATGGGTGGATGCAGGTAAAGGGTATATGAGAGTTTTCCCAATTACTCCCGTAACTTTTCTCTAAGTTTAAAATTATCTAAAAATATCTTAAAAAACAAGTTTTTACTCCATTTACTCACTCTTTCCAATTAATGCTCAATTATTCCCTTCCATTCACAGAAACATCTTGAAAGCTGGGTACAATCACCCTGTTTCCCCCTCGCCCCCCAAATATATTCCATGAGACTGAGATTTCCTTGTTGTCAAACCGAATGGTTTCTTCTTGGCCTCATCTTAATTTCTCCACAGTGCTGAAAACAGGCAACGATTCTTTCACCTCTTAGCCTGTGGCAATACATCTCCTTTGGTTTTCATTTTACCTTGCTGACCCCCCCATCCCTAAATATCCCAGGCATTGTTCTCCTATCTACATAATCTATCCAGTCTGTGCCAATGAATAGCCCTTTGAATTGCAGACTCAAGTATCCAACATCTTGTAAGACATATTTACTTGTTTATTAAATGAATATCTCAAACTTTGCTGGCTAAAGCAGAACTTGATTTCTTCTTCATCTCACTCAAATTTGTTCCTCCTCCAGTTGCCTATCATTAGTAAATGCTATTAGTGTTCAAAGTTGTTCATGCCAAAATACCAAGGTGTAATCCTTGATTTCCCTTATATTCTACACTTAAACCATCAGTCAGTTCTGTCAAAATTTACCCTTAAAATATACTCTGAATCTGACCACTTTTCACCTTAACTATCTACCATAGTCCAGATACTATTTTCTACAAAAGTAGTCTAGTATAATTGGTTACCTGGCCTTCCCTCTTGTTCACTTCCAGTCCCATTTTTTGAGATGAAGCAGCAAAAATAATCAAGTTAAAGTTGCAATTATATCTGCTCTCCATCAAAACTGTCCAACGGTTTCTCTTCACAATTAAAAATAAAACCTCCTATTCTTAGCATGGGCTTCCCTGGTGGCTCAGCTGGTAAAGAATTTGCCTGCAATGTGGGAGACCTGGGTTCAAGCCCTGGGTTGGAAAGATCCCCTGGAGAAGGGAAAGGCTACATACTCCAGTATTCTGGCCTGGAGAATACCATGGACTGTACAGTCCATGGGGTCACAAAGAGTTGTACATGACTGAGCGACTCTCACTTTATTCTTAACATAGCCTATGAAATTGTTCCTAATGCGGGATTCTGTCTCTCTCTGAACTAATCTCCTAGCAGACTCTGTCCCCCTTTTCCACTATGCTCCACACCAGTTTTCTTATAGTTCCCTGATGTTATGCTTTTTTCCTACTTAAGAGTCTTACTTTTGCTTGCTCTATCTTCAAATATTGATACTGCTCACTTCTCAGACTGCCTTTCTCAAATGTCATATTTGGCCAGCAATGTTTTCTTCCCTCTCTCTCTACCCGCTTACTCTCTATTTCTTCTCACTGCTTTAGTCAGTACCTGTTTTTTTCCCCTTTCTCTTCATTAGAAGAATCTTTAAATGAAAAACTGGTATCTACTGCTTCTCACTGTATTAAAGTAAACAATACTTGATGAAATTCAAGTTCCCTTCAAGTACCTCTCCTAATCCTGGTCTCTTCCCCAAAGGTACTCTAATATTCATTTGATGCTGTATCCTTACAGAGCTGTTTTGGGGGCATTTAAATACATATCTTTATGTCAAAACTATAAAAACTCTTCTAAAATACACCTTAGCTTTCATACTCATTATATTTAGCTCTGGCTTGGTGGTGGTTTAGTCACTAACTCATGTCTGACTCTTGCGACCTCATGGACTGTAGCCTGCCAGGCTCCTCTGTCCATGGGAATTCTCCAGGCAAGAATACTGGAGTGGGTTGCCATTTCATTTTAATTTTATACCATTACAAGCAATTCATTCTTTTAACAAATATTTACTGACTGTCTATATTCTAGGCACTGTTCTTATTGCAAATAGAGCAATAAAGAAAACAAAGATCTTTGCCCTCTTGGAGCTTACATTCATGTAAGAAGAGAAAGACAACAAACAGAATATTTAGTGCTAACCTTTCTGCAAAGGCCTAGAAAGTAACTTTTCTGCACTTTGCAGGCCACGTTCAGGCCAAATACTAAGAATGTGTCTGTTATATAGTCTTTCTGTTTTACAATCCTTAAAAAATGTAAAAGTCATTCTTAGCTCATAGGCTGTACAAAAACAGGCCACAGGGCAATGGAGATCTAGCCTGCTGACCCCTAATTGTGTGTTAGAAGGTGGTATGTGGTATGCACAAAGTAAAAAGAATCCAGGGTAAGGAGGACAAGGGGTTAGGATGCAGTATTAAACAGTGTTTAGAGAATGTGAGAGCTGAGCGAAGGCCAGTGAGTAAGGAGGGAAAGTGGCAGTAGGAAATGAGGTGAGGGAGGCAAGGAGAAAGGGAAATGGGTTGGGTAGATTATGTAGAGCCTTGTGAGTTATCGCAAGGACTAGATTTTCTGAGTCAAAGGGTGAACTAGAGGGCTTTGAATGGAGAAGTGACAGAGACTCTATTAATTCGTAAAAGGTTTGCTCTGGCCACTATACTGAAGGAAGACTACTGGCAGGAGGGTAGAGTAGAACAGGGAGACCAGGCAGAATCCTATTTAAGTAATCCAAAAAGATATGATGGTTGCGGTTTGGACCATGATAAGGGTAGTGAAGAGGGTGAAGCATGGTAAAATTCTGGATATATTTTGATGATAAGGGGGAAAAAAAGGTTGTCTTGATGGAACGGATGTGTCAAAGAAAGAGCAAAGATAAGAACAACTCCAGTATTTTAGTGTGAAGTACTGGGAGGATGGAGTTGCCATTGACAAACCAAAATGGTGAAGTCTGTGGGTAGAGCCGGTACTGGGAGGACGTTTAGGAGGTAAGTTATGACAAGCTGAGCCTGAGGCCTATTATCAGACATTTAGGTAGAAATGTCGAACAGGCGTTGAATATGTAAGGAATTAGAGAGAGAAGATAAAGGTCTAAATCTGGGCACTGCTAACATTTAGAAGGCAACTGCCCTAGTGGCTCAGTTGGTAAAGAATCTGTCCGCAACGCAGAAGATCTAGGTTCAATCCCTGGGTGGAGAAGATCCCCTGCAGAAGCAAAGAGCAACCCACTCCAGTATTCCTGCCTGGAAAATTCCATGGACAGAGGAGCCTGGTGGGCTACAGTCCATGGGGTTGCAAACAGTCAGACACGACTGAGCGACTGAGCACATAGGGCATTTAGACGGTATTTAAAGCCATGAGACTGAATGAGATTACCAATGCAGTGAGTATGTGTGAAACACAAAAAACAAGGCCTGAGCTCTGGGGCTCTGCAACACTAAGAAGTCTGCGTAAAGAAAGGCAAAGGAGAATTACAAGGAGCCAGCACTGAGGTAGGAGACAACCAGGGGTGTGAGTTATTCTGCAAAGCAAAGAAGACAGTGTTTCAAGATTAAGAGAAATAGCTCTGTCAAATGTTGCTGACAGGTCAAGAAAGATGAACAGACTCAATAACATATGGCATCTGGCCACATGGAAGTTACTAGAGAAAATAAGGAACTGTCTCAGCTCAGAATGGTACAAAGGCCTGACTGAAATGAGTTTGACAGAGTATGGGAGGAGAAAATGGCAACAGCAAATATAGACAACTCTTTCAGGGAATAATGCCGCAAAAGAAAATAAAAAATATGGGGAAACAGGTGGTGAAGAGTGGATCATTTTTTTTTTTTTAACATAGTAGAAGTAATAGCTTGTCTCTTTGCTGATAGAAATAATCCAGCAAAGGAAAAAATTAATGTGAAAGGACAGAAGCTGAAGCAATTCCTTGAGCAGATGATAAAGGAGAAAGGATGGGATCTAATACAAAAGCAGACAAAAGAACATAGAACAGCTCATCTAAGATAACAAGCAGGAAGACAGCATGTATTGACACAGATGATCGTAGTTCACGGGGTGGTGGAAGTGTGTGGAAGTTTGCTGACTGCTTCAGTTTTCTTAATAAAATAGAAAGCAAGGTAATGAACTGAAAATGAGGATGGGAAAAGACATGTTGGAGGATTGAAGAAAAGAAGATATGAAATAGTTATCAAGAAAAGTGGGAAAGTGAACAGACTAGGAAAATACAGCACAATCAATAGGCAGCATAACAATTCACACACAATGTGGTCATATGTGGTTGTGTTCTTCTAGCCATACTAAGATACCTAGGGGCAGGTGCAAAGAAAGCAGAGAGTTGGTTTTAACCAGTGTGTGGTTCTACTAAACAAGTGAAGAGCAAGGGAGTCATCCAAAGGAGTGATAAACCGTGGAATTTAAACCAAGTAAGAAAGGAAGTAAAAACATCAAGAGGGTGAGTGGCAGGGACACAGTAATAGGATCAACAAACTGGCAATTCCATTGGGGTAAAGAGAAAGTTGGGGCAGAGACACTAACTAGAAGGAGCGAACTACTAGATAGGAAGTATGGTCAAAGAGTAGAAAACATGAAATAGTAACCACAGAGGGACTGCATTTACTGACAATGCAAGAGGGAACCACTTTGAGAATGAGTGACTGAGATAAGATAGAGTAGATAGGAAGAACACTGGAGGAAAAATCAGGTGTACTTATTCTAACTTCAATATAAAGACTGAGTGGTATTGAAGAGAGGGCAAGGGCCTGGAGCGAAAATGAGAGAGAAATGAGGAGGAATGACCTTAATGTTAGCAGTTGATAGCAATCATAAACGGAAGTAGTCACATAATCCGAGGACATAACCCAAAACTAAGGATTTTCAGGCAGAACGGAGGGAGAACACTAGCTTTGTCGAGCTTTGGATTTTGCAGAAGGCGGCAGAGCAGAAGGATATGAAGAGCTGGGATGGGGGTTCAAAGAAAAGGAGCCAAATATAGACCTTTTAATGATTGAGAGTGGAGGAGACAAAAGGTGACCTGGAAGTCTGGAGGTTCTATGGCTACTGACAAAGACTTCCTTGAATATACATGATTCCTGATACACCCATATGTTTCTCTAAGAAATAGAAACTGCTCAGGTTGAAAATGTTTTTACTTGAAAATTAAAATGGCTGTACTGATTTATTCAATGTTTGACTTTCCCTACAACCTTATCAATACATTCTAGCAAAATGCATTCTACATTCTTATCACTTTTGCCAATCTGATGGGTAAAAAAAATTTTCACTGTTTTACTTTGCATTTCCCTATCGCTGGGGTAGAGCATTAATTTCATGATTGCTGTACTTCCTTGTCAATGAATTTGCCCATTAAAAAAATTGAATCAAAAAAAAAATTGAATCCTCTTTATTAGTTTAGAGCACCTAAAAATAACCTACTTTTCTGTTCTTAATGAATCACACAAATCAACACTGCAAATTTCTTGTTTCAAATCTTTCAATGGCAATACAAGGTTCAGTAGGTATCTCCTCCTGAAATCCTTCTACTATATACTAGAGATTCTACTTCAGTTCAGTACCTCAGTCGTGTCTGACTCTTTGTGACCCCATGGACTGTAGCACGCCAGGCTTCTCTGTCCATCACCAACTCCTGGAGCTTGCTCAAATTCATGTCCATTAAGTCAGTGATGCCGTCCAATCATTTCATCCTCTGTTGTCCCCTTCTCCTCATTAAAGCCTACCAATCAAATCTAGTCACACTCCTTGGTTTCCATATTGTCTATGGTTGCTTTTGCACTACAGTGGCTAAGTTTGGTTTGTCTACAAAGCAGAAAATATTTACAGGGTCTCATCAGATTTATATCATAAAAGCTTTACCTACACTTCATTGTACTTTTTTGTTTACATATCTCTCTCTACAGTAGGATCTAAATCTCTTGAGAAAAAGGGACAATCTCAGCACTAAAAATGCTCATTAAATGCATAAAGGGCACATGAAGTCCTCCATAATTTGGCATCTTTCCATCATTTTCCTACGTGCCAGCTAAAATAAACTATATTTTTACTTCATTAAGTATTTTTCAAAAACATTATTTCTAATGGCAGTATAATGATCAATGTTTTTATTCATTTACTTACACTTTCGATGGATACCATCTATTCCTAATTATTTATTTGCATCTATTTTGTACACTCACAATCTGGTGAAGTATTTCTCTCCCCTAATTCCCTGCCTATTAAAGACAAAAGCAATGCAATCTTGACCTTTCTGGGATCAATCTTTTCATCTGTAGTGGTTACTGTGCTATCTGAGGTTTCAGGGACTTCACCAACAATTATTTCACTAATGGCTTCAGAGTGCTTCAAAGTCAACTACAAAATACAACTCCAAAAAATTTTTTTTGCTTTAGTTTTCGGTATAAAATTATTCTCACACACCTTGTTGATATTCTTATTCTACCTTAACTGGAACATATATATATATATATATTTTCCTTTTCTATTAAGACTTCAGTTGACACTTTGCCAGGGATTTCACTAAACATGTTTTTCAATTTATTTATTTAATGGGTCTTTGTCATTTCTCTTGACCCCCCAAATTTGATGGATTTATTTTGTTCTCCTCTAAGAGGTCTTTACTAAGAGCATTTCACCCACAAATGCTTGCTGCAATCATTTTAGAAACCAGCTTTATACACTCCTTACCAATTACACCTCATCCTGGTAAGTTTTTTCTTTTTTTTCTTTTTAAAATATACCTGGATAGTTAAACCTTATCTGTTTTAAAACTTTGCAAGTCATTCATTCATTACTTCCAGCTCAGTCTACTATCTTCAAAATGTGGCCTATGGGGCTTCCCTGGTGGCTCAGCAGTGAAGAATCCACCTGCCAATGCAGGAAACACGGGTTCTATCCCTGGTCCAGGAAGATCCCACATGCTGGAGCAACTAAGCCCTGAGCTCCACAACTACTGAGTCTGTGCTCTAGAGCCCTGGAACCACAACCACTGAAGCCTGCATGCCCTAGAGGCTGTGTTCTGCAACAAAGGAAGCCACTGCAATGAGAAGCCCGCACACCAGAGCAGCCTCCATTCCCGGCAACTAGAGAAAAGCCCGAGAAGCACTGAAGACTGAGAGCAGCCAAAAATAAATAAATAAATATGTAAAAAATTTTAAAATGTGGTCTATGATCTGTAGTTAATAGATTAGAGGGAACTATAAAACTCATTTTATGCTTCTGTATTCATTCAATGTATACATATATTCACTGTAAGATTCTGAATATGTGTGTCACATAAAACTTCACAAATAAAAGAATATGAGCTTCATAATCATGCAGGTCTAGATTCAGATTCAGCTATGAACATTCTTGAATCTCTGGGCAAACTACTTACCTACTGATACTTCAGTTCTCCCTTAAGTAAAATGGAAGTAACTATCACGTGTAAAGCAACAGGGGCTAGGATAATGAGCATAATGTATGTAAAAGTAGTAATGTATGCCAAATGCCTACAAATGATGACTGTCATATTACATCATCATATAATAGAAAAAAATGTTAATTCACTCTCTCTTGCCTTCCAACTCCAGGAAAAGGGCAATAAATGCTGTGCTCCTCAATTTAATTCCATTATTACATTCCCTTAAGTAAATACAGTTTGGCAATATGAACTGAGTTTTTGGATGTTCATATACACTGACCCAATATTTTCACTTTGGGAAATCTATTGTAATGAAATAATCTAAAACACAGGAATTGTTTTATGTATAAGGATGTTCATTGTAGTGTTTATTATAACTGCAAAAATATAATAAAAGAAACCTGCTAACTGTCCAACAGCAAAATGTTTCATTATGAGAAATTCATAAAAATATCATGTGGTCATTTAAAAAGATGCTGACAAAATAATTTCATAGCATGTCAGAATGCTTATGGTGCTAGGTTGAAAAAAGCAAATTAATATTAAAGTCTCAACTGTATAAAAATCAAATAAACTGAGAAAAAATATTGGAAGGAAATGTATCAAAGGGCTTAATCACCTCATGGTCCTGATTGTGATTATTATTTTATGGTTGCTTTCTATAGTTTTCTAAAATACCATTGACCATGTCAAAGATGATGATAATAACAGTTATTATTTATGAAGTGACATGCCAGGCCCAGTTCTAAGAACTTATAGTATTACACTGAAAAGACTTGCTTTGTTTTATAATTTTTACCATTAAAAAGACATGTGTTGATTCAAATCTTGTAGTCTTTCAGATATCAGATTTCCTTCAGCTTTCCTTCAATTCTGAGTTCAAATATTTGCTCAGCTATCAGGTGCCATTTTGGAATAAGATGTAGCCACCATTTCTGTATTGGTTCTATCTACTGCAGAAAATTCTAAGACAAATCTACACCCTAATTTCCTGTTCTAGTATGTCATTTAACCATTAAGACCCCGGAACTCTTAACATTATTAGACAGTATTTCAAATAATTCTAGTAAGGAGGTCTTGAAATAAGCAAATGTGGCTTCTGAAAACTCCTTCCCACCCTAACACCCATCTGTGTGTGCATTCTAAGTCACTTCGGTCATGTCCTGACTCTTTGGGACCCTATGGATTTAGCCTGTCCATGGCATGTTCCAGGAAAGAATAGTGGAGTAGGTTGCCATGCCCTCCTCCAGGGGATCTTCCTGATCCAGGGACTGAACCTGAGTCTCCTGAGGTTGCTGCATTGCAGGCAGATTCTTTACCACTGAGCCACCAAGGAAGGCCAACACCCATCTATAGAACTATAAATCTACAGTTACCACTTCTGCAAACCTCTGTCTTCCATTGTAAATTCCTCACCCTATACAATCCAGGAGACCTCTCTTACCTGCCAGCACTCACCAGAGAGCTATCATAGTTGGCTGAATGGAACCAACTAAGAAAGATTTTCAACATCTGGGGAACTTAGCTGTCTCTGATCCTACCTTTCTGAAGGTGGAATTATTCTACACTGTTTCTAAAAACTTCTCACTTTGATTTTCTCAGCTTTTTCACCCTTTTGTTTTTTAGGAACAAGATCTCTTTGAATACCAATATGTATTCAAATATAAATTTTAGGGAAAAATTCATAATTTATATCCTGGGCAAAACAAATAACTCCCACTTATTGCTGTGTTCTTCTCTGCAGTTTACATTTGATAAATTTATTTCATTATATATGTCACATATATATGTTATATATATATAATTTGGCTTCCTTTATTACCAAATTCCTTTTCTTAAAAACAGTGTCTGCAGTAATCCAACATGGTTAACTGCAAGCAATTCTTCTAAACATAATACATTTATATTTCAATGCAGTTCATTTATAGGATTTAGAAAAACAGAGTTCATGAGATGGCTTTAACATTATATAAAAAAATTAGTCATAAAAACAATGGATACAAAAAGTTTTGATAACAGAAAGATTTACAACTGGAATCATATATTTACCAAAATCTTATCCTGCTCATAATATATAATGATAATAAGCTATACAACTTTAAAGTATCTTAAGATACTTCTGTGGGGGGAATTCAGTAATTCCCTGAATATCTAGGGTGAAAATGACATCAACATCTTTTACCTCTTTTAGGTAAAAGAAAATGGATCACTAGTAGTTCATCAAGCTCTCATTAAATTAGGTGAACTGCCAAACTGTTATGCATTTATGCATTGCATACACTGCAGAATAAAAAAGAAATCTGCACCTTCAAGCTAGTATTTCTCTTCAGCAGTTGCAAGTTTTCAACTTGGTAGAGTCATTCTCTAAGAAGAATAGGTGCAGGAGAGGGTAAAAATGGAAAACAGAATTGATTTCTAAAAAAGGAATCCTCCCCTGATTAAGTATGACTTATTTACCGTTCTAATATGAAAGCTTAGACAAAACAGAGAAACTTAAAACCAAATGTAACTTTTGTTATCCTAAAGACGAGCATGTCAGGACAGCCATTTTACAGTCTTGCATTTTCAAATACCTACTACACGATACAACTTATATTAAAAAAAAAAACTTTCCTTTAGGTAAAAAAACAAACAAACCACCATTTATACACTCATCACTGAAGTTACAAGCTTCAAGGCAGGATTGCTACTGAGCTTCTTAACACAACTGTCAAAATCAATTTGTGGACAGTCTCCAACTTTAATTTTCTATATTTTTATCTGTGGAAGAACGGAACTGATTAGTGATGGTTAAGGTAACGCGCTTAAAACTATGCAGTCCTTGTACAATCCAGTTGATTCTTAAAATCTGAAAACAAGTTAACAAGCGATTGCTTTCAAAAGGAAGAAAACCACTCCCCAAACAGGTTGCTTGTGGCGTGGGTCCGCTTCTCAGCAGCAGTTCCCTGGGGCGTGTTCGCGTGGGAGAAGTACAGAAGGGCAGAAGTGCAGAAACATAGACCCACGCAAAACCCGTAGTCATAAACATTAAAATTATGTAAACATGTCGTGAAACCTCAAGTCCCCAAGGGGAAAAAAGCCGCCCGAAGACAGCGGTCAGCCGTCGGAGTGTGGAGGCGGCGGTGCGTGAGGGCCCGGGACGCCGGAGTAGAGGGAGCCGGGCGGGGACAAAGAGCGGGCGTCCGGGGCAGCGCCCGACGGTGCCCGGAACCCGCGGGGAGCAGCTGTCCCGGGGCAGCGGCTGCGGTCCCCAGGGCCCTCAGACGCCGCGGTTCAAACAGCTCCCTGAGGCGCAGGCCTTCTCCCTGCCTCCCCTCAGAGCCTACGGGCCCTAATCTCGGACACCTGAAGGGCCGCCTCCCGCCCCCTGTGCGGATCCCCAAGGACGCCCGGGCCAGAAGCTGTTGGGCTTAGAACCGCGCCGCCGCCGCCGCCGGGCTCCAAACGGCCAGGGTGGCACCGAGGAGGCGGCGGCGCCTCTCCCCGCGGCCGTCAGGCAGCTTGCGAACAGCTCGCCTCGGTTCCCGCCCTCCAGCCGGGGGCCGCGCACCCTCACGCCACCTACCCGGTCCCACACCATCCCAGAGGCCTCCGGCGCTCGGGCCCTCTGCCGAAGCGGCGCTGCCTCCCGTCCGGGGCCTGAAATGGCTGCGGAACAAAGAGAATCTGGGCTCCGGCGAGCGCCGGTCCGATTGGACGGGGGGCGGGGCCCGCCGCGGGAACGTTCGGCGGCGGTCGCCTTGGCAACGGCGCCGGGGCTGGGAAAACCGCGGCCGGGGGACTGAGGGGCCTGAGGACCTGCGCCTGGCGGCGCGTGGCAGCGGTTTCTAAGCCCGCGCTGCAGCCTCGGGCCTCGGGCCTCGGGCCTCGGGCCTCGGGCCGCTGCCGGGCTCCAGCTCGCGCCTCCTGCGGCCGGCTCGCGGGCCTGAGCCTCTGGCTCAGGAGGAGCCGCTGCTGACGCTGCTCTGCCCTGTGAGGCCTCGGCCAAAATGGCCCTGCAAGTGTGGCTGCCTCCGAGCACGACGGCCCTTCCCGGGGACCAACTCCAAAGTGACAGCCCAGCCCCGGGAGCCCATTTAATACCGAACGTGCCGCATATTCCACATAATACAGTTCCAGCGCCTCTGGTAAAAAGCAGGAATGGCTTCAATGGATAGATAGGGCGGACGCTTGTCCGCGAATATTACAGGATAGCTTTTGAGGTATGCTGTGTCTAACACATCGACTGCTATGTAGGTGAAATTAAATGCTTTCTAAAATTAGGTTTTACGTCTTCAGGCGTGTGTTCATATAAAAGTGTCGTTTCTTGCTGTTGGAAATAACAGGTTCTCCTCTCCGTAACAGGCCATCATGAGAAATTAAAATGTCTTCTATTTTCTGAACAGAAAAATATTTATACTTTATATAAATAAGTATATAAAGGTAGACGTTTTATATACTCATTTATAATAATGATAGTGAATAGATAAATAGTTCCCTGCCCCACATTATTCTTACATATAAATTTACTATATATGAATATTTTAAATTTGCATAGCTAGATCATTATTTCCTAAGGTGAGGATGCCGCTGATAATATTCTTCCTCACGTGGTCAATGTGTGTAAAAATACCAGCAGTTTTGACTATCCTACTTGCAAATGCTGTATACATTATGTTTTGAAAATGTGTGGTGGTTGTTCCCTTCCAGGTATATTCTAGATAAAATTGTAGTACCAATACTGGAAAGTGTTTTTTGATACTGAGACATCTTATTTGTTAATAAACTTGTTAATTTTCATTTGCAAAAACAATCATTTTATGAAAGAATGTTTATTTAACTTAGACTTTGAGTAGAAAAGGAGCTTTTCTATCATTAGAAAATTGAACATAGAAGAAAAAATATTTTAAATAACTAAAATATTTATAATAATGATTAACATTTTCTAACAGTAATTCTGTGAGGCTGCCTCATCAGCCTACAAATTCAATAGCAGTTGCATGCAGTAGTGTGAAGCAAAAAGAGGCCCCTGAAATAGGAATAGATTACCAAGAAAAAAAATCTTAATGTCAAACTTCCTGATAGTTCAGTATATCTGCAGGGATATTTATCCAAAATATGTATATTTATCCAAATAACAAATGGTATATTTCTGCGTTTGAGAAGTCCTGTCATGGAATAGGGAGCCTTGTTCTCTACAAATCAGGGTGTATGTGGTACTTGTATGCTACTTTGCTAAAGAAAAATAACAGAAATACTTTTAAAATGTGTAGGATTAGCAAATAATGACAGGTGTAAAGATATATTGATTAAGCAATTACTAAGGAATTTGCCTAACTAATAGTTTGGAAATAGTTGAATTAGAAAGAAGTAAAGTATTATTTAATGTATGTGAGAAGATTTATTGAACAAGATATTTTGAAAGGAAAAAATACTGATTATCAATGTTTTGAAATTGAGACTAGGCAAATTAAATATCCATTCTTTTATAAAATGTAAATGAAAATGAATTAAAATTTTAATATAAAATAGTTCTCTATTGGATACAGAGATATTTAGACATGTAGGCTTTTAATATTTGTCCTTTAAGTTAAATTAAAAATACATGTTTTAAACAGTAAATCTTATCATTAACCAGGATTTATTAACACAATTTATTTTATTTTAAATTTCCTGTTATTTTTTCCTCTTGGCACAATTAACCAAATGAAGTAGCATCTAATCCAGGGGTGTTTTCTCTTTACACCCAAATACAGTACAACATTGCTCATGTGATAAACTTTTAAGAATTGTTGGTATTTTAAATGACATATATTGAAATTAAAAATAGTAAATAAACTTTCAGTTTAACTTCAGAACCATTACAGATATCATATTTTAAATTTCTGTATTAAAATTTATTTTTTAGGTAAAAACATGACCATGATAAAATCAAGGCGTGATAGAAGTTACAAAATAGCATTAAGGGAGAAAACATACCTATAAGCTTTCACCTTGGAAAGAAAAGATGCTTACTCTGTAGGTTGTAGCACTGTTAAAACAAGCGTGAATCTCAGAAGCAGAGGGTCTGTATGCACTTACAGACACTTTCAGTGTGGTCCTTCTGAGCGTCACTTTGTCTTAAACAGGATTAAATAAGATAAAGTATATTAGGAGCTCATTAGCAGAGTGCCTGACAGATAGTTGGAGGGCAATAAAAGATAGTATTATTAGGTATTAACACATATAAAAGAGCAGATGTTTGAGAAGGAGGAATGGTTATTGAAAAGATAATAGGTCTGGAAATCCAGAAATTGTTAAATATTTTTAATAGTCAATTATTAGTGAGTATATAGAAACTCAGTAAGATAACTGAAACTATCTATTAGATACAGGGAAGCTTCTAAAATAGAAAACTTCCAAGAAATGCTTCCATTTTACACTTCTGGAAAGTTGTGGATTCTCACTAGATCCTTTAACACTAGGTAGTTTAAGGAATTGCCTTCCATAGCAATATGTTCAGATTGGCAATAAGGTAAAAACATTTAAAAAACAATTATATAGAGGAATTTAATTCAAATGTTGGGAAAAGACAGTTGTATTCAATATTCAAATATTTGTAAATAATCTATAAGCATTTCTCACTTAAAGCAAACCCAATTTATAGTTTGAATGTACAGAAGAGATATACAAGGGAATTATTATTAACTGGGAAAAGATTAACTTCAAAGTTCCTTTAACTATTAATATCTCCTAGTGATTAAAATATGATTCTATTTATAAAAATGTCTACTTCTGCTTCTGGGAAGATGGAATAGACCTACTTTTTGCTCTTCTCACAAAGTACAGCTGAAATCCTTGAACATTACACACAAAACAAGCATACATTTTACACATAAAGCATTACACATATGTTACACATAAAACATCCATGAAAGAGGGAAAACAGACCAGCTAAGGTCCTGGAAACCCAAGGAATACAAAAATTAGTTCCCTGAGTTTTCTTTTTGCCTCATAGATCCCAGACTTGAAATTGAAGAAGCTGGCTACTTGGAAGCGTCTATGGTGCAGACCAAGAAAGAGCCAAGAAAATATTCCTCTCTTAAGCTGAAGGACCAGTAAAGGGGCGATATAGCAGACAGAAAACATTTAGACAATAAATGCTCTACTCCAGACAAAAACTATGAAAAAAATATGACTCCTCCTGTCCCCTAATTCATGCTAGCAAAGGTCTGGTGGAGCCTAGACTTTCACCTCAACTTCCCCTTGCCTCTTCTGGTGATAGAGAAGGTTAAGTAGGGAGTTAGGACATTCATCCCACTAACCAGTAATGGGAAGCCTCCTACCTTGGGTGTCAATAGAGGCCAAATAGGGAACTTGGACTTCTTCCCCAACCTGGCAGTAATGAGGTGGTGCCTACTCCCCACCCCCACTTCCACTTGGAATGCTGTGTCAGAAAAAGCCAGCTAAAATAAAAGATTTAAATAAGATATAAAATCTCATAGTACAATACCCTCAATATCTAGATTTCACCTGAAAATCAATGATCATTTAATGAACTAGGAAGATTTCAAACTGTATATAAAAAAGACAATAAATGATAAAACCAAGATGAGAGGGTTGTTAGAATATCTGACAAAGATTTTAAAGCAGACAGAGAAATCTGAGAAATGCTCCTCTGAACAGCTACAAAAACACTTGAGACAGAAAAAGAAAATCTTCAGCAAAGTAATAGGAGGTATTAAAAAGAACCAATGGAAACTTTAGAACTAAAAATTTAATAATTAACTAAGATCATGGCATCTGGTCCCATCATTTCATGGCAAATAGAAGGGGAAAGGGTGGAAGCAGTGACAGATTTCTTCTTGTGCTCTAAAATCACTGCGGATGGTGACTGCAGTCATGAAATTAGAAGATGATTGCTTCTTGGAAGGAAAGCTATGACAAATCTAGACAGTATATTAAAGTGCAAAGACATCACTTTGCCAACAAAGGTCTGTATAGTCAAGGCTATAGTCTTTCCAGTAGTCGTGTATGGATGTGAGAGCTGGACCATAAAGAAGGCAGAGTGCTGAAGAGTTAATGCTTTTGAACTGTGGTGTTGAGAGTCCCTTGGACTTCAAGGAGATCAAACCAGTCGATGCTAAAGGAAATCAACCCTGAATACTCGTTGGAAGGACTGGTGCTGAAGCTGAAGCTCCAATACTTTGGCCACCCAATGCGAACAGCCGACTCATTGGAAAAGACCCCAATGCTGGGAAAGATTGAATGAAGGCAGAAGGAGAAGAGGGTATCAGAGAGTGAGATGATTGGATGGCATCACCAATTTAATGGACATGAACTTGGGGAAACTCTGGGAGGTGGTGAAGAACAGGGAGGCCTGGCATACTGCAGTCTGTGGGGTCACAAAGAGTCATATGTGACTTGGTGACTGAACAACATCAATAGAAAACTAAGTGGATGGGTTTAACAACACAATGGAGGAGTACAAGGAAAGAATCAGTGAACCTGTAGATAGATAAATAGAAATTGTCCAATCTAACAATAGAAAGAAAATAGATTTTGTTTTTTAAAAAAATGAGCAGAGTCTCATGGAGTTAAGTGACTAACTAAAGATCTAACATTCATGTCATCAGGGTCCTGGAAAGAGAAAAGAAAGAAGGTGGGCCTAAAAATACTCAAAGAAATAATGGCTGAAAACTTGGGAAATTTGACAAAAGACATAAATCTATAGCGTATTTTCAGTGAAGGTCCCCAAACAGCTAAATGAGGTGTTTTCAACAAATAGTGCTGGGACAACTGAGTATTCATATGCAAAAGGGTACCTACCTTGTACCATTTACAAAATTTAACTCAAAATGGATCATAGAACTAAATTTAAGAGCTAAAACTATAAAATTCTTGGAAGAAAACATGGAAGTAGATATTTGTACCTTGTATTAGGAAAAGACTTCTTAGATATGACACCAAAAGCATAAGCAACAAAACAAAATACTAGATAAATTGGACTTAAATAAAATTTAAAACTTTTGTGCTTCAAAGGATACCATAAAGAAAGTGAAAAGGCTACCCATAGAAAGGGAAAAAGATATTTGCAAGTCACATATCTGATAGACTTCTTCTAGAATAAACAACTCATATTTCAATAATATAAAGACAAATAATCTAGTTTAAAATAGGCAAAAGATCTGTATAGGCATCTCTCCAAATAAGACACATAGATTGCCAATAAGCATTGGAAAAGATGCTCAATCTCATTAGTTATTGTTCAGTTGCCCACTCATGGGCAACTGGGCAAACTAGACTTTGTGACCCCATGGGCTATAGCATGCCAGACCTCCCTGTCCCTCACCGTCTCCCAGTTTGTCCAAGTTCAGGTCCATTGCTTTGGTGATACCATCCAGCCATCTCATCTTCTGACAGCTAACTCATTGGAAAAGACCCTGATGCTGGGAAAGATTGAAGACTGAAGAAGAGGGCACCAGAGGCCTCTGACACCCTCTTCTTCTGCCTTCAAATTTTCCCAGCTTCGGGGCTTTTCCAATGAGTCATCTGTTTGCATAAGATGACCGAAATACTGGAGCTTCAGCTTCAGCAGTATTCAGGGTTGATTTCCCTCAAGACTGACTGGTTTGATCTCCGTGCTGTCTAAGGAGTCTTCTCCAGCACCACAGTTTGAAGGCATCAATTCTTTGGTGCTCTGCCTTGTTTACAGTCCAGCTCTCACAACCGGATGTGATCACTGGGAAGACCACAGCTTTCACTATGTGGACGTTCGTCGGCAGAGTAATGTCTCTGCTTTTCAACACACTGTCTAGGTTTGTTATCACTTTCCTGCGAAGAAGCAATCATTTTCTGATTTCATGGCCACAGTCACCATCCTCAGTGGTTTTAGAGCTCAAGAACAGGAAATCTGTCACTACTTCCACCTTTCCCCCTTCTATTTGCCATGAAGTAATGGGGTCAGATGCCATGATCTTAGTTTTTTTAAATATTTAATTTTAAGCTGGGTCCTCCTTCACCCTCATCAAGAGGCTCTTTAGTTCCTTTTCACTTTCTGCCATTAGAGTGGTATCATCTGCATATCCCTTATGGCAGAAAGTGAATAAGAACTAAAGAGCCTCTTGATGAAAGTCAAAAAGGGGAGTGAAAAAGTTGGCTTAAAGCTCAACATTCAGAAAACTAAGATCATGGCATCTGGTCCCATCATTTCATGGCAAATAGATGGGGAAACAGTGGAAACAGTGGCTGACTTTATTTTTGGGGGCTCCAAAATCACTGCAGATGGTGATTGCAGCCATAAAATTAAAAGACGCTTACTCCTTGGAAGGAAAGTTATGACCAACCTAGACAGCATATTAAAAAGCAGAGACATAACTTTGTCAACAAAGGTCCGTCTAGTCAAGGCTATGGTTTTTCCAGTAGTCATGTATGGATGTGAGAGTTGGACTATAAAAAAAAGCTGAGTGCTGAAGAATTTATGCTTTTGAACTGTGGTGTTGGAGAAGACTCTTGAGAGTCCCTTGGACTGCAAGGAGATCCAACCAGCCCATCCTAAAGGAAATCAGTCCTGGGTGTTCATGGGAGGGACTGATGTTGAAGCTGAAGCTCCGATACTTTGGCCACCTGATGTGAAGAACTTATTGGAAAAGACCCTGATGCTGGGAAACATTGAGGGCGGGAGGAGAACGGGATGACAGAGGATGAGATGGTTGGATGGCATCACCGACACAATGGACGTGGGTTTGGGTGGACTCCGGAAGTTGGTGATGGACAGGGAGGCCTGGCGTGCTGCGGTACATGGGGTCGCAAAGAATCGGGCATGACTGAGCGACTGAACTGAACTGAACTGATCTGCATATCTGAAGTTGTTGATGTTTCTCCCGCCTATCTTATTTCCACCTTGTAATTCATCCACCTGGCATTTCTCATGATGTGCTCAGTGTATAGGTTAAATAAACAGAGTGACAGCAGACAGCCTTGGCGTAATCCTTTCTCAATCCTGAACCAATCAGTTGTTCCATACAGAGTTCTAACTGTTGCTTCTTGACCCACATGCAGGTTTCTCAGGAGACAGGTAAGATGGTCTGGTATTCCTTTCTCTTAGAATTTTCCACACTTTGTTATGATCCACACAGTTAAAGGCTTTAGCATAGTCGATGAAATAGGTGGATATTTTTCTGGGATTCTGTTGCTTTCTCTGTGATCCAGCAAATGCTGGCAATTTGGTCTCTGGTTCCTCTACCTTGTCTAAAACCAGTTTGGACATCTGAAAGTTCTTGGTTTGCATAATACTCAAGCCTAGTGTGCAAGGTTTTAAGCATGACCTTACCAGCATGGGAGATGAGTGTAATTGTCCAATGGTTAGAACATTCTTTAGTACCAAACTTCTTGGGAATTGGGATGAGGATTGACCTTTTCCAGTCCTGTGGCCCCTGCTGGGTCTTCCAGATTTGTTGACATATTGAGTGCAACACTTTGGCAGCATCATCCTTTAGGGTTTTGAGTAGCTCTGTTGAAATTCCGTCATATCCACTAGCTTTATTGACAGCAGTGCCTCTAGGGTCCACTTGACTTCACACTCTGGAATGTCTGGTTCTGGGTAACTGACCATACCATCATAGTTATCCAGTTCATTAAGATCTTTTTTGTACAGTTCTTCTGTGTATTCTTTCTATCTCTTCTTGATTTCTTCTGTGTCTACTAGGTCTCTACCATTTCTGTCCTTTATTGTGCCCATCTTTGGGTGAAATGTTCCCTTGATATTTCCAATTTTCTTGATGAGATCTCTAGTCTTAGCTATTAGGGAAATGCAAATCAAAATAATAAGATACCACTCCACATGTACTAAGATAGCCATAGTAAGAAGCATAGATAATAATAAGTACTGACAAGGATGTGGGGAAGGGGGCAGGGATGTAAAATGCTAATACTGCTTTGGGAAACAGTTTGGCATTTCTTCAAACAGAGTTACCATATCTTCCAGAAATTCCATTCCTAATGGAAATGAAAACATGTCTCCACAAAACGTGTGCACAAATATTCATAGCAGCATTATTTGTATTCAAATATCCATCAATTGATTGATGAATAAACAAAATTAGTATATCCACACAATGGAATATTAATTGGTATTAAAAAATGAATAAAATATTAATACATGCTACAATTTGAGTGAACCTTGAAAACATTTTGCTAAATGAGAGAAACCAGTACTGGGGACTGTGTATTGTATAATCAGATTTATATGAAATATCTAGAATAAGCAAATTTACAGAGACTCAGTAGATCAGGAATTTCCAAAGATTGGAGGGGAAATCGAGAGTGACTGCTGATAGGTATCAGGTTTCTTTGGAGAGGATAAAAGCAGTCTAAAATTAGATAGTGGAGGTTACACAACCTCATGAATACACTGCAAAACACTTTATTGTAAACTTTAAGAGGGGAAATTTCATGATATATAAATTATGTCTCAGTAAAGCTGTTATTTAAAAAAATAAAAATGAAATCCAAATAGGATTAATCAAACAAAAAGAAAATCCATGTCAAGACACATGGTTCAACTTGTAAAAATGTAAAGGAAAAAACTGAAAGCTTAGGGAACAAGAAATGACACCTTACCTAAAAGATAATATGAATGACAGTGATTTTCACACCACAAACTATGGAGGCTGAAAGGAAATAATACTGTTTTTCAAGTGTTGAAAGAACGATCAACCGAGAATCCTATATTCAGCAACAATACCTTTTTAAGGAATGAAGGAAAAAAATCACAATATTATCAGATGAAGGAAAATTAAGAGATCTTGTCACTAATAGACTTTTTTCTAAAAGAATGGTTAAGGGAAGACCCTAAACAGGATGGAAAGTATAAAAGGAGGAATATAGGATCATTGGTAAGAAAGAACAGGTCAAACAAAAATATAGGTAAATATAATAGATTTCCTTTCTTCTTGAGTTTTCTAAACTTTATTTGGTGGCTGAAGCAAACATTATAACATTGTCTGATGTCATTCTGAATGTAGTTTGAGGAAATATTTAAGACAGTTGTATCGTTAAAGGAAAGGTAAAGAAGCATAAAGGGAAATACTGTTTCTATACTTCATACATTTCTGAGTATACAGGTGCTGTCATTTTACCAGTTCAAGTGAAGTGTAGAAACATTATATACAGAAACATATATATATATATATATATATATTTCTAATTATACTCATATATATGTGCACATATGGGGCTTCCCTGATGGCTCAGATGGTAAAGAATCTGCCTGCGGTGCAGAAGACTTGTATTTGATTCCTGGATAGGGAAGATCCCCTGGAGAAGGCAATGGCAACTCACTTCAGTGTTCTTGCCCGGGAAATCCGATGGACAGAGGAGCCTAGTGGGCTGCAGTTCCTGGGGTTGCAAAGAGTCAGACAAGATTGAGTGGCTAATACACTTTCTTTCATATGTGTATGTAATTTAAATAAATATATGTGTATATAATGTAATACCTAAAGCAACCAGTAAATAAGCTATATAAAGAGATACACGAAGAAACATTACAAGCAAATCTATATGGAATTCATAAAATGTGTGAGTAACCCACAGGAAAGCAGGAAAATTAAATAACAACAATAATAAAGAACAGACAGAAAACAAGAAGTAAAATGACAGCCCTAACATATCAATTACATTAAACATAAGTGTATTTTGATTGGCAGGAGTGGATTAAAATCATGACCCAAGTATGTTTACAAGAAACTCGCTTCAAATATGATATAAGCAGGTTTAAAATAAAAAGAAATAATAAAGAGCAGAAATCACTGAAACTGAACATAGAAAAACAATAAGGAGACTCAATGAAACAAAATGCATCTGGGGTAAAAAAAATCAATACAATTGACAAACCTCTAGTAAGACTGAAAAAGAAGACACAAATTACTGAAAACTCAGGAATGAAATGGGATATCACTACAGACACTGCAGAAATCAAATGGATGATAAAGGAATATTATGAATAACTTTGCACACATACATTTGAGAATGTAGATTAAATATACCAATTCCTTGAAAAATTCTAGCTGCCATAACTTACCAACATAAAACAGATTATTTGAAATAACCTTATAACTATTAAGGAAATTGAATTCATAATTTTAAAACTCTTCCAAAAGAAATCTCCAGGCCCAGATGGTTTCACTGGAGAGTTCTATCAAGCATTTAAAGAATTAATACCAATTATACACAATCTGTCCTAGAAAAAGAGGTGAAAACACTTCTCAACCCATGTGGTATAGTTACTGTTACACTGATACCAAAACCAGACAAAAATAGTATAAAAATGAAAACTACAAACCAGTATCTCTCATAGACTCAAACATAGACTCAACATAGACTCAAATATTCTTAACAAAATAGTAGAAATGAAATTCTACTAATATAAAAATAATTATAATATAATATAAAAATAATTATATACCATGACCAAGTGGGGTTTATTTCAGGGATTAAAGGCTAAATCAGTTTTCAGAAACCAATCAACATTAGTCATCAGAGACACGCAAATTAAACCACAGGTGAGAAGATATCCCTACATACTCATCTGAATGGCTGAAACTGAAAAAATGTGACAATACCAAAATCTGATGAGAATTTGGAGAAACTGAATCACTCCTACATTGCTATCGGGAATATAAAACGGTATGGTCCCTGTGGAAAACAGTTTGGCACTTTCTTAAAAAACGAAACATGCGACTACTGTATGAGCATTTGTCTATATGAGCACTCTTGAACATTTATCCCAGAGAAATAAAAACTTCCTTTCACACAAAACCTGTCCATGTACAATTATAGCAGCTTTATTTATAATAGCCCCAAACTGGAAACACCTCAGATGTTCTTCAATGAATGAATGGTTAATGAAACTGTGGTATATTCATAATACTATTCAGTATGTGGAATACTACTCAGCAATAAAGAGAAACAAATTATTGATATACACAGCAACTTGGATGAATCTCCAGAGAATGATGAGTGAAAAAATCCAATCCATGGTTTCTGCTAGCAAAATTCCTTCTCTCTGTTTGATTTTCCTCTTGCCTTCTCTAACTGGTATCTTCAACTTCTGCCTCTCCATTGGATCAAAAACCTTTCCAAAATTTAACTGGATATGACTTTAATGTTTATAAAAGTTGTGGGATTCTAAGTAAAGGAAGAATTCAAGATTTCATCAAGTTTGAAAGTTGTCTTGTGGTTGAAGTGAGAATTCATCTGTGTATCTTAAGGGCCAAAGAAACACACCATCCAATCAAGTCATCAATCAGAATAAACGTTGCAGACTTCAGTGAATAGACCAGGGCTGCTTACTAAGTGGAGTTTGGATGCCCAATGAGCAATCTTTCTGCCAAGTTATGAAGAACCTATTGTAAACTGTAAATAGGGACCAGTATGTTCCATCAGGGTTTCTGAGACAACTCTAGTCAGTGTCCTGGCTTGAAATTTCTAGTCATTATGCAATCTCAAACAAGCTAAGAATGAAATATGTTAGGATTACTCAGCCACAAGTGACAGAAAACTTCTAACAAGATAGTAATTTATCTTTCACGTCAACAAAGGCAGTTCGCAGCTGGTCTGGAAGATTCATAATTATCAGATGTAGGCTTCTCCATCTTGCTACTTTTCCATCCTTTATATGAAGCCCCTTTCTCATGGTCTGGAATGGAATACCAGATTTCAGCTTAGCCATTTACAACCACAACCCAGTCATTGGGAAAGGGGGGTGGGGAAGAAAAAAAGGAGAGATATAAGAACCTCCCTTTCAAAAAGTTTAACACACCACTTTCATTTGTCATTAGCTAGAACTTTGTCCCTTGTTATATGACACATACCTAGCTTGGCATTTGGGCTTAACTCCATTCCCAAAGAAAAGTCTAAGTTTTCCTCTCACTCCAGTCCAAAGCCTGACTCCAAGAAGTTGGGTTCTATCATTCTCAAAACCTCCCCAATGGCTTCCAATAACTCTTAGAATTAAACCCTTATCATAGCTGTAAAGCCCTACATGATCTGGCCCTTGATGACCTCCTCTTTCTGACCTCCTCTTCTTTAGGTTTCCCTGATGGCTCAGACAGTAAAGAATTTGCCTGCAATGCAGGAGACCCAGGCTCGATCCCTGAATTAGGAAGATCCCCTGGAGAAGGGAATGGCAACCCACTCCAGTATTCTTGCCTGAAGAATTCCATGGACAGAGGAGCCTGGTGGCCTACAGTCCATGGGGTCACAAAAAGTCAGATATGACTGAGCGACTAACACTTTCTACCTGTTAACTGGGTTCCAGCTAAACTGTTCCTCAACCATAGTGAGCTCTCCACCTTAGAATCCCTACATTTGCCGTTTCCTCTGCTGGATTGCTGTCCCCCTCGGACATAGCACAATGATCCCTCTTCTTCAGATCTCAAAAATCCTGCTAGATACTATTCCTCGATCACCTTATTAAACGTCTATCTTCTTACCTCTATCTTCTTACCATTTTATTCATTGCATGTATCAGTATGTAAAATCATATTCTCTGTTCATTTGAGGATCTCTTTCACTAAAATGTGGACTCCATTAGAGTCGGAACTTTGTCTTTCTTACAGCAATCATATTCTCAGTATAAAGAAGAATGCCAGATATAAAGTAGGCACTCAATAAATAGAGAGTAGATAAATAAATAGATGAATGGATGACTAACTTGGTGAAACATTGAGAACCTAACTCCTTGGCTTTGTTTCCATGCTCACTGAGCAACCTTCTGACTATAACTTAATTTCCCAGAAAAATTTGATTATTGGAGAAACAACATTCTAACCATATTTGGACATTGGCTGATATTCTGTTTCTAATGCATGTTTCTCCCCACATTTTGTTAATGAGAGTTTGCTCCTAAAAGGCAGATGAACCGTTGTATTTAGAGTCTTTACAGATGACCCTTTATCTTGTTTTGCACCTTCTGTTGGAACGGCACTGAGGACCCCCCACTTGGGCCATGGTAACCCCATCAAAACCCCATCTAGTTAAGGGTGCTGTGTGAGGCCCTGTTGAGGGACAGCCCTGCTCCCTTTTTAGTATTTCTAGGTTTATTTTTTATCAATTTATAGAACTTTTGAGGAACCATCTATCAAGAGACACATATTACCAACTTACCATTTACTTCCTCTCCTATACCCTCACATTACAACTTTGATGTACTTTTAAGGAATAGTGATCACAGAGATTAGAGGTGAAGCTTTAGTTCCAGGCATATCTAGATTCAGATGGCTTTGTCATCTTGGAGATGTCAGTTGACCTTTGGGATCCTTGGTTTCCTTATCTGTGTGATGAAAATATAAGTTGTGCCCATCTACTAGGGTTGTTGAGAGGACTAAGCTTGTAAAGAATTTGTCACAGCACCACGCTGTGCTTACAAAGTAAGCACTCAGTAAATGCCAGCTATTTGGAATGAGTAATAATTTTTCCAGGGGAGTTGAAAATACTTCTAATTATACTAGCATTGAGCCTCCCAGGTAGCTCAAACAGTTAAGAATCTGCCTGCAATGTGGGAAACCCGGGTTCAATCCCTGGGTCAGGAAGATCCCCTGGAGAAGGGCATGGGCTCCCACTCCAGCATCCTTGCCTGGAGAATCCCATGGATAGAGGAGCCTGGTGGGCCACAGCCCACGGGGTTGCAAAGAGTTGGACATGACACGTACTAACACACACTAACACACACATACTAACATTATTAACAGTATAATAGAGGAATGTGAACTTTTTTCTTTAAAAATGTTTATTTTTTGATAAATGTTTTGAGTGTTTGTGTTACACTCTACTAAAAAGGAGTTGGGCAGGTTGTCTAACCCCAAGAAGGCAGAAATAATGGCAAATAGTGGCAAAACTTAACTAGAATGCTACCTGAAGGGATCTCACATCCAGCTCTCTTAAAGGGGAGTTGAGCAGATTGTCTAATCCCAACAAGGCAGAAATAATGGCAAATAGTGGCAAAACTTAAGTAGAATGCTACCCAAAGTGATCTTATATCCAGCTCTTTTATGAAAGGCATGGATAGAAGAGATATCCTCCTCTCACCTCTTGGAGGATATTAATCAGAGTTTTAAAAAAAAACAACTAAAGTTTTCTTCTGTTGCCTGCATCCCACCCCCACCCCACAGCAGGTTCTTTTTCTTCTGTTCGTTTTTGTCTTTGCCTTTCATTTTGAAGCTTTCCTTAAGGGTCTGGTGAGACTGGCTCTTCATTCAGACAGTTTCATTAATAAGAATAAGGCCCTGTAAGCTCTGTTGTGATGGAGGACTTTGTGGACAGGAGGCCTTCCCTGATGGCTCAGAGGGTAGAGGCTCTGCCTGCGATGCAGGAGACACTGGAGACACTAGTTCAATCCCTGAGTCTGGAAGATCCCCTGGAGAGGGAAATGGCAACCCACTCCAGTATTCTTGCCTAGAGAGTCCCATGGACAGAGGAGCTTGGCGGGCTACAGTCTCTGGAGTCACAAGGAGTCGGACACGACTGAATGACTAAGCATGGACCTCTCCTCAGTGATGAGGCACTGAGACAGCTTTTGTGACAACAGCTTCCCTGGTGCCTTGATTGGGAGAGATGAGCATGGCTCCTAGTGTTCTAGGACCTGGAACAGGTTATAGGGATGGAAGTAAGAGGTCCCATTGTTCATTGTGCCTAAATTGACTAGTCCTTTATTTTCATTTTGGTGCCACATCCTTGTGCTCTACTGTGCCTGGATTCCTCTAGTCTGGGGCCTGTCTGGTTCAATTGCCATAGAGAATAAACCTGCCATTTTCTTAACATGAGACAAGGATTAGTTGTCATGTTGCTTCATGGGGTAGGATAGGGTTCCAGTGATTTTTTTCAATTAGTTCTCCTGTTGTCAGTGCATCTCTGCCTCTTTCAATACCTTCAATTCCTCAGCCTTTCCTAAGTTCCATGGAGAGACTCAGCTTGTTTCAGTTTGGTGTCAGGCATTTTGATTTCACATTTCTCTTCTCTTTTAAGCCAGTTTCCACTTCTTCATCTACTTTCTGTCTCCACAAATTTGTTAATGAAGTTTAACATTTCTTGTCTTCTGTTGCATCTTTCCAGCTGTCCTTGTGCTTGTGAATTAGATCTTTGAAAAATTTTCCTTTGCTGTCGTTTTCAGGAGATTTCAGAAAAGAGAAAAATATGTCTAAAAGTTAAACTAGAATTTTTTATTCTACTTTTTAAAAGTAACTGTTAGATGTTACACTGGACATGGTTTCATTTTTAATTTTGAGTGAGAGACTATTTTAATGTATGTAATTTTGAGTCAGTAGGTTGGCAACTGGGAATTAAATATTTTAAAAATTAAATGTAGGTTTAATTCCAGTGACATTTTAGGAGTCAGTGTTATGATTTTGCTATAGACCATGGGATAGTACATGAGATTGGTGCCAATAAACTGCCATATAATTTTCCATGTTTTGTATGTCATGAAAATTCTTCATAAGATTAATTTACAAATGGATCAGCAGCTTTCATAGAACACAGACATTCTGTTCAGAAAGATTTATATTTTTAAACACAGATTGCTGTAGCAAAATTTATAGATTAAATATATATGCATATCTTTAAAAGTGAATCATCCCCTTGAGACAGAAAACGGGAAAGTCTTTTTCTAACTTTTATTTTCTGCACCAGAAATTTTGGGGTCATAATATCCAAGCATCCAAAGAATTCCACCAAACCATGGGGACTTTCTGCTACAAAGTTATTCATAAATTTTAAAGCAATAAAATGTATCCTAATACAGGCTTCTCTTGGGGCTCTGAAATTACATGTGTGCTGGCCTGGCTCCTTTCCCCCACCTTCTTCTGCATTTTTAGTTCAGTTTTCAACTGCATTTCTCAGCTATTACTTTTGTTTTGTCCTTTCTTTAGTGTTCACTGTTGTTCTTCCTTTAGGAGTCACTAGATTGGCAGTTTGTCAAAAGACCAATGTGTGAGTCTGTGTGTTATGCTTTTCCTAGCACTTCCGTTGGGGCAGATTTAAAGAATTCTAAAAATGAGGGCTGTCTCTTCTCTAGCTGGCTTGAAGTAGAAGTGGTAATTTGGATTTGCTTTGCTTATGCTGGTAATGATTGTACAGTCAGAGAAATGAATTGTAAGGCATGACAGCTCTGCCTGCGTTTCCCAAGACTTGTGTTGCCTATGGGGGTAAACATATCTCATGGTCCCTAAGGACTGAATAGAAGGAAAGCTTTCTAATCTTGGAATTGGATTTTTCTGTGAGGATATGTATTCACATATATCAGAAAGAAAAACCATGAGGGAATTTTATCATGAAGTACGTATAAACTGATAAGACGTCTAGAAAATCAAAACAAGGAATATTTCAATAATAGCTGTGGATATGCTATTAATTTGTGTCCCTTATCGCCTTTTCCATTTTCTCATTAACACTTTTTTTTTCTATGCCAGTTAGCAATGTGTGTGCATGTGTGCTAAGTCGCTTCAGTCGTGTCTGACTCTTTGTGACCCCATGGCTTTAGCCTTCCAGGCTCCTCTCTCCGTGAGATTCTCCAGGCAAGAATACTGGAGTGGGTTTCCATGTCCTCCTCTAGGAGATCTTCCTGACCCGGGAATCTAATGCATATCTCTCACATTTCCTCCATTGACAGGCGGGTTCTTCTAGCGTCACCTGGGAAGACTCCAGTTAGCAATATTTTTGCTCAAATAATTTGTGTTCCTTCCTCAGACAGACTTTCCAATACTATGTGAAGGGCATATTTACATTTTTACAAATGGAATTTGGGTTGCTGAGAAAAGAGGATGTCATCACATTGCTATTTTGATAATTTACCATGATTCTAGCATCTTGTTTTGTTCAAAGGATTATTTCTTATAAAGTATCACACATTTCCGCCCACATCTACTCTCCTCAACATCTCAGTAGATGGAAGTACCTATATACAAGTACAACAGTATATATTATATACTGTAATATATATTACTATTGTTTACCTACATATGTATTATTGAATTGTGTCTATAGAATTTTTTTACAGGAAACTGTATGACTCTGTATAACAGAATCTGAAGGAGGAAGGCTCTATAACTAAAGAAATAAGGTGAAAATATCTCTAAGTAATACAGGTCAATTTTAGCTGGAGAATGTACTTCTTTTAGTAGTTGAGCTAATGGAAATCTTTCAATTTAAAAGAAAGGAGGATTGTGAGCAGATGACTCAAGGCAGCATTACAGAAGTCACGGAGATGGACAGGGCTAAGTGATCACCCCTGGCAGGGAGATTGGCTGAAGACGAGAGAGTTCAATTCATTTGTAGAGAAGTTGTGTCACTTTAGATCTGGGGGTTGGGGAGGAAGGCAAGCAAACCAGATTTTGATTGGTTTGGCAAAAAGAACTTATTGAAAGTATACTGGAGTATTTCTAAAAAAGAAAACAAAAAACTAAACTACTCATTCTAGTGATTGGAATACAGCTTGTGTATGGAGCAGAAATGTCAGACACTCCGCTTGCCTCTTGTTTTATGGACGTCTCTTTTGTGAGGAACATGACTGCCTGGTATAACCAAGGTTTACATTTTATCGTTTCAAGCATTTGGGACCAACTCTATATCTTTTTTTTTTCTGTTTAAAACCTAAATTTGTGGGGATGGGACTTATTGGGCTTGACTGAGTGAGGAGCCCAACTTGGACCATGAATGATTAACTGTGGCTAGAATGAAGGGTCATTTTGCAATACGGCTTCCCTGCGCTGGCTGCACAACAGTGAGAGGGAAAAAGAAGGAAGTGCAGTTTCTAGAAAAAGCAGATGGGCTATGGAAATTATTTCTGAGTTCTCCACTGGAAAAGTACATCTCCAAATCATTTGATTCATGAGATTTAACTGGAAGAGATGATCTGATGCTCGGGCACAAAAGTCCCACCAAGTTACCAACATATTCTGGTAAAATAGCAGTACTTAAAGGTTTACCAAGGTTTATTTTAACTACTTAGATATAAAAAGAGTAGTTAATTAATATTGATTTTATAATTTTCTCTAGTAAATTTTTCACTTGGAATTGGAGCTGGAAGGCATTGATAAATCTAATGCAGTCCTCTCATTTTATGAAAAGGA
This sequence comes from Dama dama, assembly GCF_033118175.1. Classification (NCBI taxonomy): domain Eukaryota; kingdom Metazoa; phylum Chordata; class Mammalia; order Artiodactyla; family Cervidae; genus Dama; species Dama dama. Next base: position 17,172,840 of record NC_083705.1, read on the forward strand.
ATATAAAGAAATATATTACTTGACCAAGGTCACATGGGTAAATAAGTAAAAGCATTTACGCTGAAATCCAAGTGTTACTTCTTACCTAGGGCTGATATTTTGATCTATTTGCTTAGAAATAGTTTGTATTTTGCTAAAAAATTTTAAAGATGATGCATTCTTATTTGAACAATCTCTGAATAAAAGTATATATAAGTCTCTGGTCTCACTGTGTTCTGTGGCAGCAAGACTTAACAGTAGTTCAGAACTTTAGCTCGGAAATTGAGAAATATCAATTCCACACAGTGCTTTCTGCTGAACTAAAGACAACTTCTGCCCAGAGGTGATTTCCAAATAGATCCACAGGGAAAACCAGGATTTAGGGAGCAGATTTAGAATCCATCAGCTCTAAGACAGTTCTGTAATGCTAGATCAGGGTATAACACAATTTAATGTGGCAATGATGATCTGATCAATAAGGATTTCAAAGCAGAAATACTAGTAAGGGTCCCATGCATAAGGACAGCTGTAAACATGTAAACAAATAAACAAGACAATTCCTGATAAGGATAACTGTCATGAAGAGAATAAAATAGGGGATGTGATAAAGAGTGATGGGAGGGTACTGAAGATTAGGGAATCAGGGAAATTCTGAATTAATGAGTGATTCAATGAAAGGAAAACTATCAAGTAAAAACATTTATCAATAACTTTAATAATAAAATAAAAATAAAAAAATTAAACCACAGTCATATCAATAAGAGCCCCAAGCAATATCTGATAAAATTCAATATCCAGTATTTCTTTAAAATTTATTTTTAATTGGAGGATAATTGCTTTACAATGTTGTGTTGGTTTCTGCCATACAATAACAGGAATCAGCCATAAGTACACATATGTCCCCCCGTTCTTGAACCTCCCTCCCACCCGCTCCCGCATCCTACCCCTATATGTTGTCACAGAACTCCATGTATTATACAGCAATTTCCCATACATATGGTAATGTATATGTTTCAATGCTACTCTCTCAACTTGTCCCACTCTTTCCTTCCCTCACTGTGTCTACAAGTCTGCTCTCTATGTCTGAGGCTCTATTCAGTTCAGTTGCTCAGTCGTCTCCAACTCTTTGCAACCCCTTGGACTGCAGCACACCAGACCTCCCTGTCCATCACAAACTCCCAGGGTTTACTCAAACTCATGTTCATTGAGTCTGTGATGCCATCCAACCATCTCATCCTCTGTTGTCCCCTTCTCCTCCCACCTTCAATATTTCCCAGCATCGGGGTCTTTTCAAATGAATCAGTTCTTCGAGTCAGGTGGCCAAAGTACTGAAGTTTCAGCTTCAGCATTCGTCCTTCCAATGAACATTCAGGACTGACTTCCTTTAGGATGGACTGGTTGGATCTCCTTGCAGTCCAAGGGACTCTCAAGAGTCTTTTCCAAACCACAGCTCAAAGGCATCAATTTGTTGGTGCTCAGCTTTCTTTTTTTTTTTTTTTTTTTGCAACCTGTATTTTTTTTTTTTATTGTAGTGGTTTTTGCCATACATTGACATGAATCAGCCATGGATTTACATGTGTTCCCCATCCAGATCTTCCCTCCCACCTCCCTCCCCATCCCATCCCTCTGGGTCTTCCCAGTGCACCAGCCCTGAGCACTTGTCTCATAGATCCAACCTGGGCTGGCGATCTGTTTCACCCTTGATAGTATACTTGTTTCAATGCAGCTTTCTTTATAGTCCAACACTCACATCCATACATGACTACTGGAAAAACCATAGCTTTGACTAGATGGAACTTTGTTGGCAAAATAATGTTTCTGCTTTTTAATATGCTGTCTAGGTTGGTCATAACTTTTCTTCCAAGAACCAAGTGTCTTTTAATTTCATGGCTGCAGTCACCATCTGCAATGATTTTAGGGCCCAAGAAAACAAAGTCTCTCACTGTTTCCATTGTTTACCACCTATTTGCCAAGAAGTGATGGGACCAGATACCATGATCTTAGTTTTGTGAATATTTAGTTTTAAGCCAACTTTTTCACTCTCCTCTTTCGCTTTCATCAAGAGGCTCTTTAGTTCTTCTTTGGCTTTCTGCCATAAGAGTGGTGTCATCTGCATATCTGAGTTTATTGACATTTTCCCCAGCAATCTTGATTCCAACTTGTGCTTCATCCAGTCCAGCATTTCTCATGATGTACTCTACATATAAGTTAAATAAACAGGGTGACAATATACAGCCTTGACATACTCCTTTCCCGATTTGGAACCAGTCTGTAGTTCCATATCCAGTTCTGTTGCTTCTTGACCTGCATACAGATTTCTCAGGAGGCAGGTCAGGTGGTCTGGTATTCCTGTCTCTTTAAGAATTTTCCACAGTTTATCGTGACCCACATAGTCAAAGGCTTTGGTGTAGTCAACAAAGCAGAAATAGATATTTTCTGGAACTCTCTTGCTTTTTCTATGATCCAACGGATGTTGTCAATTTGATCTCTGGTTCCTCTGCCTTTTCTAAATCCAGCCTGAACATGTAGAAGTTCATGGTTCACGTACTGCCGAAGCCTGGCTGGGAGAATTTTGAGGATTACTTTACTAGTGTGTGAGATGAGTGTAATTGTGTGGTGGTTTGAGCATTCTTTGGCATTGCCTTTCTTTGGGATTGGAATGAAAACTGACCTTTTCCAGTCCTTTGGCCACTGCTGAGTTTTCCAAATTTCCTGGCATATTGAGTGCAGCACTTTCACAGCATCATCTTTTAGGATTTGAAATAGCTCAACTGGAATTCCATCACCTCCACTAGCTTTGCTCATAGTGATGTTTCCTAAGGCCCACTTGACTTTCCATTCCAGGATGTCTGGCTCTAGGTGAGTGATCACACCATTGTGATTATCTGGGTCGTGAAGATCTTTTTTGTACAGTTCTTCTGTGTATTCTTGCCACCTCTTCTTAATGTCTCCTGCTTCTGTTAAGTCCATACCATTTCTATCCTTTACTGTGCCCATCTTTGCATGAAAATTTCCCTTGGTATCTCTAATTTTCTTGAAGAGATCTCTGGTCTTTCCCATTCTGTTGTTTTCCTCTATTTCTTTGCATTGATCATAGAGGAAGATTTTCTTATCTTTCCTTGTTATTCTTTGGGACTCTGCATTCAAATGGGTATATCCCTCCTTTTCTCCTTTGCCTTTAGCTTCTCTTCTTTTCTCAGCTATTTGTAAGGTCTCCTTAGACAACCATTTTGCCTTTCTGCATTTCTTTTCTTGGGGATGGTCTTGATCCCTGTCTCCTGTACAATGTCATGAACCTCTGTCCACAGTTCTTCAGGCACTCTGTCTGTCAGATTTAATCCCTTGAATCTATTTGTCACTTCCACTGTATAATGTAAGGGATTTGATTTAGGTCATACTGGAATGGTCTAGTGGTTTTCTCTACTTTCTTCAATTTAAGCCTGAATTTGGCAATAAGGAGTTCATGATCTGAGCCACAGTCAACTTCCAGTCTTGTTTTTGCTGACTGTATAGAGCTTCTCCATCTTTGGCTGCAAAGAATATAATCAATCTGATTTTGGTGTTGACCTCTGGTGATGTCCATGTGTAGAGTCTTCTCTTGTGTTGTTGGAAGAAGGTGTTTGCTATGACCAGTGCGTTCTCTTGGCACAGCTCTGTTAGTTTTTGCCCTGCTTCATTTTGTACTCCAAGGCCAAATTTGCCTGTTACTCCAGATTAGCTCTTGACTTCCTACTTTTGTATTCCAGTCCCCTAAAATGAAAAAGGACAAAAGGATATGCAGAGTACATCAAGTGAAATGCGAGGCTGGATTAAGCACAGATGGAATCAGATTGCCAGGAGAAATAACAATAACCTTAGATACACCAATGATACCACCCTTATGGCAGAAAGCAAAGAGAACTAAAGATCCTCTTGATGAAAGTGAAAGAGGAGAGTGAAAAAGCTGGCTTAAAGCTCAACATTCACAAAACTAAGATCATGGTATCTGGTCCCATCACTCCATGGCAAATAGATGGATAAAAAATGGAAACAGTGAGAGACTTTATTTTCTTGGGCCCTAAAATCACTGCAGATGGTGACTGCAGCCATGAAATTAAAAGACACTTGGTCCTTGGAAGAAAAGTTATGACCAACCTAGACAGCATATTAAAAGGCAGAAACATTACTTTGCCAACAAAGTTCCGTCTAATCAAAGCTATGGTTTTTCAGTAGTCATGTATGGATGTGAGATTTGGACTAGAAGGTAAGCTGAGTGCCAAAGAATTGATGCTTTTGAACTGTGGTATTGAAGAAGACTCTTGAGAGTCCCTTGGACTTCACGGAGATCCAACCAGTCCATCCTAAAGGAAATCAGTCCTGAATATTCACTGGAAGGACTGATGCTGAAGCTGAAAGTCCAATACTTTGGCCACCTGATGCAAGGAACTGATTCATTTGAAAAGACCCTGATGCTGGGAAATATTGAAGGTAGAAGGAGAGGGGACAACAGATGATGATATGGTTGGATGGAGAAGAAGGGGACAACAGAGAATGAGATGGTTGGATGGCATCCCCGACTCGATGGACATGAGTCTGAATAAGCTCCGGGAGTTAAGTGATGGACAGGGAAGCCTGGTCTGCTGCAGTCCATGAGGTCACGGAGTCAGACATGACTGAGCAACTGAAGTGAACTAAACTGACTCTGCATATTAGTTAAATAAGCAGGGTGACAATGTACAGCCTTGACATGCTCCTTTCCTGATTTGGAACCAGTCCGTTGTTACACGTCCGGTTCTAACTGTTGCTTCTTGACCTTCATACAGATTTCTCAGGAGGCAGGTAAGGTGGTCTGGTATTCCCATCTCTTTAAGAATTTTCCACAGTTTTTTGTGACCCACACAGTCAAAGCCTTTGGTGCAGTCAATAAAGCAGAAGTAGATATTTTCTGGAACTCTCTTGCTTTTTCTGTGATCCAACAGATGTTGGCAATTTGACCTCTGGTTCCTCTGCTTTTTCTAAATCCAGCTTGAAAATCTGGAAGAGCCTCTATTACTGCCCTGCAAATGGGTTCATCAGTACCATCTTTCTAGATTCCATATAAATGCATTCATACACAATACTTTTCTCTTTCTGACTTATTTCACTCCATGTAAGAGGCTGTAGTCTCATCTACCTCACTAAAACTGACTCAGATGTGTTCTTTTTTCATGGCTGAGCAATATTGTACGTATGCGCCACAACTTCTTTCTCTATTCATCTGTGGATGGACATCTAGGTTGTCTCCGTGCCCTAGCTATTGTATACAGTGCTGCAATGAACATTGGGGTACATGTGTCTTTTTCAATTATGGTTTTCTTAGGGAATATGCCCAGCAGGGGGATTGCTGGGTCATATGGTAGTTTTAAGTTTTTCCTAGTTTTTTAAGTGTTCTCCTTAATGACTGTATCAATTTACATTCCCACCAACCATGCAAGAAGGTTCCTTTTTCTCCACACCCTCTCCACCTCTCCAGCATTTATTGTTTGTAAATTTGTTGACGATGGTCATTCTGACTGGTGTGAAATGATACCTCATCCTAATTTTGATGTGTATTTCTCTAATAATGAGCAATGTTGAGCATCTTTACATGTATTTGTTGGCCATCTATATTCAACATCCAGTCTTAAAAGTGAGATCAAAGTTGCTCTTTCTTGATATAAAAAAGGGAAAACTAAGAACTTAAAATTAAAAGTTGATTTTGTAAATGGTATAGTAAATACTAGGAACATTTTCCTTAAAAAAAATGAAGAAAACAAAGGTGCTTTTTTCACTATTATTTTCCAGTATAATGTTAGAAATAGTTTTTATCACAGTAGGGTCTCCAGAAGGAATGAAAACTAATTTTGGGGGGAGGGGAGGAAACAAAAACACTATTCCAAGAAATAGAAGACCCTAATTAAGCCATTTCCACCCTCCACAAAACTATTTAAGATGTTAGAAACTTTCAGTGAAATGGGAAAACACAAAATAAATGTGTAAATATGTATATCTTTCCTAAATATTATTAAAAACAATGAGGAAAGGTAACTAAAAAGAGATCTTGTTCACAATATCAGTGAATTATAAAATATGTGGAAGTTAATGTGGAATGTTAAAGGAAAATAAAATAAGATATAAAAAACCTTAATGAAAGAATTCAGAAAACCAAATGAAGGCAGACACACAGCATGACTGTGGACAGCAGAAATGATACTTCCTGAATAAAGGCACCAATTTAACAAATGCCATTAAAAACCAAAGGGTACTTTATGTTCTTGTTTAGTCACTAAGTCTTATCTGACTCTTTTGCGGCCCCATGGACTGTAGCCATGGACTGAAAACCCCATGGGATTTCCCAGGCAAGAATACTGCAGTGGGTTGCCATTTCCTTCTCCAGGGGATCTTCCTGACCCAGGGATAGAACTCATGTCTCCTGCTTGGCAGGCAAATTGTTTATCACTGAGCCACCAGGGAAGCAAAGTGTACTTTATAGAACTCAGTAAAGTGATTCCAAAACTGTTTTGGAAAAACAAATCAGCAGAATTATCAAATATTACACTGTGGAGGGAAAAAGAACAATGAAGAGGAACTATCTTTGCTAGGTACTAGAATTTCTAAGGAAATGAGTGGAAATGACATGGCATTAGTTCAGAAATGGAGGAAAGGGTAATGGAAAGGAATAGGAGCCCTCATTTGCATATAAAATAATTTTAACATATGAACTCAGTCTACCCAAATGATGGAGAGAGGAGTCATGATTTAAGAACTAGTAAGAAAACTACTACCCACTCCAGTATTCTTGTCTGGAGAATTCCAAGGACAGAGGAGCCTGGCAGGCTACAGTCCATGGGGTTGCAAAGAGTTGGCTCGACTGAGCAGCTAACACTTTCATCTTCAAGAAAACTACATATTATTATGAAGAGAAGTCAACTTGGACCTTCACCTTGCACTACACTTTTATCCCTTCTGCAAAAAAAACTGCCTGTTATGACTGTACTGTTTTTGAAAGCTGGCATTAAATCACTTAAAAGTTGCCAGCTGTTTTCTTCTTATAGGGGTGGAGTCATCAATTCATCTTTGGAAAAGACTTCCTTTGTTTTGGGAAAGTCACTAGAATGGCTCTTTTTAATTACACAAATGTAGAACAAGTATTCACTTGTTACTTTTGGAGGAAATGGAAGTCTCCCATAAGCTGACATGTTTAGGTTTATTGGTGGGCATATGTCCTTTCAGAATCAGAGGGGAAAAATATATCTGTGTCTTCATCTGTTTGGGCTGCTGTCGCAAAATGCCAGACTGAGTAGCTTGTAAACAATAGAAACTTGTTTCTCACAGTTCTAGAGGCTGAAAGTCTGAGACTGTGGGCCAACATGATCTGGGGAGGGCCTTCCTCTGTGTGGCGGACATTTCACTGTATCTCATATGGTAGAAAGGGCTGAGGCTATTGCTAGAACTTCTATAAAGTCCTAATCCCATTCAGGAGGGCTCCTCATTCGTAATTTAAGCACTTTCCTAAGCCCCCTACCTCCTCATATCATCACATTGGGTATTAGGATTTCCACACACAAATTTTGGGGGGATTCAAATATTCAAACTATAGCACCCTGGAATCTGGATTCAGGCTGAACTGTCCTTGCAAAGTGGGACTTCCCAGGTTTGTTCAGTGGCAAAGAATCTGCCTGCCAATGAAGGAGACTTGGGAGATGTGGGTTTGATCTCTGAGCGGGGAAGAGCCCCTGCAGAAGGAGATGGCAACCCACTCCAGTATTCTTGCCTGGAGAATTCCATGGACAGAGGAGCCTAGCAGGCTACAGTTCATAGGGTCACAAAGAGTCGGACATGACTGAAGTGACAGCACACACATATGCAACGTCACTGAAGTATGCCAAGAGGATTGTGTAGACCTGATCTCTTTATGCTGGCGATTAAAAGTGTGAAGGGGAAATCAGTAGAACTGGACTTGGCACACTAATATTTGGATTGGACCATTTTTTATTGCCTTTCACATAGTGTTATTTAAGACAAAATAACTCAGACCTGAGTAAAGCACTGCTGACCTTTATCATAGCCTTGTTTGAGCCTTGTGGAGCCAAATTATTTTCTCTGGGTGGGTGTTCCTACTGTCAGTGTTTTAACTCAATCTTCATAACAGCCATATGAGACAGGACATGGATTTGAAGAGGAAAGTCTCCAACTCTCGTTCTTCTATATATGCATACACACACACACACGATGTGTATGTACACAAAAACAAGCACATATATATTCACAATCCCATTCATACTTCCATCACAGGGGTTCATAGGGCCAGTATTCCAGAGTGTGGAGATGCCTGGAGATTTTCTCTCAGTGGGAATGAGTTGGCGATTGCTGTATTGAGTGTTCTAACAGTAACTCCTTCTAGCAGTAGTACTCTATATTATTGTTATTTCATTCTTGAGTCTTCAGTGTATTTTGTTAACTTTACTATATAAACATTTTAAGTATCTATAAAATGGAAATTAATGAAGGAAGCTAAAAAAGAAAACAGACTTAGGGAATTACTTGTACTAAATATATGTGAGCTAATGGAATTTTAAATACATCAGTTTTCAGTGGAAACTAAAGCCGAACACCAAATCCCTAAAGAACAAAAGGATACTAACAGCATTTGAATAAGGGGAAACTTTTAAAAATACCTTCACTAGCAATTAAATACATTTGCATTAAAACAACAATAAGCTAATATCTCACAGTCAATGAATTTAAAAGTATGCACAAGAAAAATCATAAAACTTTAAAAGAGGCTATGGAAAAATAAGCAACCAGACATTGTCCTTGTTGCTATAAATTAATTCTTAAATCTTAAATTCTCAATTTAATTCTTAAAAAGAGGCTTAGCATTAAACACTGAGAGCATAAAAATATAAATGCTCTTTTACAAGTGAAGATTCAGCCTAAGGCAAAATTTCACTTTTAATGGTGATTGCCACCTAGAATGCTTACTCCATGCCAGGTACTTTTCTAAGTGCTTGACATATTTTATCTTTGTCACAGTCATATGAAGTAGGTGCTTTCATTATCTCCATTTTACAAATGAGGAAACTGAGGGACGTCAAGATTAAGTAAATTGCTTAAGATCACATGGCAGAGCTGATATTTGAAGCTCCTGGGACCGGACTCATAGTCACTACATCATGAAAGAAAAGTTTTGTATACAATGATACTTGTAGCATTGCCATTTGTAATGTAAAAAAAAAAATTGGGAGAAAACATGTTCGAACAGGGGAATGGTTAAATGTAGTACATTCATTCAATAGATAATTATTCAACCAGAGGTGTTCAGGACTTTTCTTGGTACAGGACATCAATTTCACAAAGGTATTACTTGTCCTTTTGCAAGTCTTCTCTGTGTCTCTATTTCTTTGAGCCATTCATAAATTTTAGGAGGTTCTACCCCAATTGGACACTATTATTTTCTGTTGCACAGTCCATGGATGGATATATCATGTCACTAGATGGACCTGAGTGTGGTGAGAGTGAAATTCTCTAGGAGTATAAATTACCATCTCCCCTGGATACTTTAGCCACATTTAATGAACTCATACATTTCTTTGACTTCATGTTCCTACCCCTGTTACCTCACCCAAATAAGGCTTTTTTTTTTTTTTTAAACCATAAATATATTGATGTAGTAACAACACATTTCTTGCCTTAAAGGGCTGTGAAGATCTAAGTAGGGTTTTGTGTTGCAAATGTTAGTAAAAGAGTTTCAAAATATTTAATTTTATTTACACAGAAGCAAAAGAAGAAACAAGAGAAAGAAAAGAAAAACAAATTATGTATTTTAACATCTCTTCATATTTTTCCTATTAACTACAAAAATAATACATCCCATTTATTAGAAATCTACCATATGCCAGGAGCTATGCTAACCACTCTACATAATTTATTGCTTTTAATCCTCTCAATAGCCATAAAGTGGGTTTTATTTAGTATTATCATGTCACAAATGAGAACCCAGAAGCTTGAAGAAGTTGAGTAGCTTGTAGGTCACACAACTCATACATGGAAGAACCAGGACTTAAACTCAGGTTTATTTGAATCTAGAAATCAAGTAGTGAATCATATCGACACTATCTTTACTTCCTCTTCTTTTCCAAACATAAATTTAGATTTACTTTCTGTAATGCTTAATTCCATGATAAAGTTCTAACTCTGTGGTTACAAATAACATTATAACCAGTTGCCTTGGAAATGAAGAGGGTATCATAAGTTAAAACTAGAAGCGGCTTACAATATTGAATATGAAAAAAGGTGAGTTTTGAAATTCTTTGAAGAGAACCTTGTTGTATGATGAAATAAAGAAAAAACAAGGAATGTAAAAGTGGAATACTTTCTCAACAAATCTTCATACACGTTTTACACATAAGTTTACTAAAAAGGAATATTGTGTACAATAAATGTTAATGGTAATAGGGAATGAAACTTTGAAATTAAATGTGTACTAATTTCAGCTGCAACCCTTCTTCCAGAAGAATCCTTTTTTCCCTTCATCTGCTGGCTCAACTATATAAAGTTCAGCTGTACACACAGAAATCTCACTTGTACCAAACACTGTCATCTAACTCAAAGACTGGCACCTGTTTCAGAGTGGGCAATTTTACCATTGGGGCAGCTTCCAATAGTTCTCCTACTTTATCTTATTTTTGAACTTGAGGGAAAAAAATCTGTTACAAATGTAGGAAAAGACTGATTATTCTGAAGCTGTAATGAGATGGAGCGGGGGTGCAGCTGTTAGCGCAAGATCTTTAGTGGGAGACCGCAACCGTTAGAGCAACCGTTAGCGCAGCCGTTAGCGCAACCGTTAGAGCCGCCGTTAGAGGTCCCGCTCCCCGGCAGTCAGCGGGGCAGTGCTCTGGGGGCCGTGAGTGTAGTGAGGAGCAGTCAAGGCCTTCTGTCCTGGCCTTGCAGATCCTCAGGGCCAGCAGGTGAGTTGGAGGGCCTGGGGACAGGCTGAGGGAACCCCACCCGGGGCTCCCCTCCCCTCCCCTCCCCGACTGATCACTTTTGTTTCTCCCCCATGTTCTGTCCCCTGCCCCTCGGCCTCCCCCACTTTCTTTCTTTCTTTTCTAAACAAAGCAAAATACGGTGGGGGGTAGGCACTGGAGGTGCACTGGCCAGAGCCCTTGCCATGGTTGCCCACTGGTTGGACCCAGGCATTGAAGCAGCAGTGAACCTCTGCCCCATCCCTACCTCAGTGACCTAATGGCGGTGGCAGTGTCCATGGGTCACAGCCCCTGGGACCTGGTCCTCATTTGGGCGGCCTGAGGGGAGCTGAGTCTTTGGCGCCTGGTTCCCTCAGTGAGGATGGCTGGGCAGGGTCTGGGCACCTGGCACTGAGGGCTGAGATCTGTCTCTTCAGCAGGGTCTGGGCACTGGTGGGAGGACCCAGACTAGGTGTGGGTCCAATGGTCCAGGTCAGGGTGACTGGCTGATGCTGGAAACCTCTCCTTTTGGCTAGGGCGTGGACCTCAGAAAGCCTTGGGACCTTGCCCTTTCTTGTCAGAACAGAGAATAACATTTGTTTTGGTGGAAGTTTCCAGAAACATCATGACCTGACTGTGACCTGACTTCAAAAACAAAGGATCTGACACCAGGAAGTTTGCAACCACTAACCATGCCCCTCCCCTACCTTTTCTTTAACAGGGCTTTGCTGAAAGCTTTTGTGGAGTTCCAAGGTTCTTAAGGCATGAGCCACCCATCTGCTTGCGTGGCCCTACCATAAACCTTTCTGTGCTCCAGACTCAGATGTTTTGGTATTGTTTGACTTCACTGTGCATTGGGCACATGGACTTGCATTTGATAACAAAGCCATAAAACAAGCAGCCACCATAATTAATTTAAAGCCTGTTTTGTTATATGACTCATCTTGGTAAACACACTTTTATAAGCCAAGATGCTCTTGTCAATCTCTAACTTCTGAAAGTCAGCCTATTGGTGACAGATACACTCCAATAGCATGCCTCTGAGTGGTACCCAATCAACAGTAGTTTAACCTGGGTAACCATGCTTCTATAGATGATGTTAACCCAATTATACCTCTGAGAGTTCACCAGTTCCTGAACTTCATGCTTCCCTAAACCCTTATATAATTGACAATGTTTTCTGACAATGTGTTTGACCAGCATCTCTTACTATCACAAGTAATAAGTTAGCTTTGTCTTTTTATTTCAGATGTTGAGGGATGGCTTCACTGGACACTTTTAGAGGGTCCACCTAGATTCTTTTAAAGATCCTCACTTAGGAGCATTCCAGGGAACCCTGAGGCCAACAGGTACACTCTATGGGCACATTGTGCCAAAATTCTATTTACTCTTCAGATGTGTTGTCAAGTGAGTCAGTTTCAACAATAATCTCATCTCTGAATAGTTTCACTGAGTTTATATCACTAAATTTGTTATTCTAGGATTTGTAACCAAATATGTCTTTGTTTAGGCCTAGATCTTTGTATGGAGCAATTAGATCTTTTTGTTTGGAGATGCACCATTTACTAAATTAAGCCTAGGTCTTTGTATAAGACCATTATACCATTTGTTTTGGAGACGTGCCATTTAAGAAATGTTTTTTTGCTCTTAACCTACTCATTCTGCTGCTTGCCTTGCTTTTGGTGCTGTTTATTTCTTGTGTTTTGCTTTCTCCTAGGTTGGTTTGTTTTGTTTTTTCCCTTTTCTTTTTTTAATTGGAGTATAGTTGTATACAATGTTCTGTTAGTTTCAGGTGTACAACAAAGTGAGCCAGCTATACATGTATCCTCTCTTTTTTAGATTCTAGTCCCATGTAGGTCATTGCAGAGTATTAAATAGAGTTCCTTATGCTATACAGTTCCCAGGTGGTGTAGTGGTAATGAATTCACCTGCCAGTGCAGGAGACTCAGGAGACACAGGTTTGATCCCTGGGTCAGGAAGATCCTCTGGAGGAGGAAATGGCAATTCACTCCAGTATTCTTGCCTGGAAAATTCCATGGACAGTGAAACCTGGCGGGCTACAGTCCATGGAGTTGCAGAGTACTGTGTATATGCCAATCCCAGTCTTCCAATTTATCCTTCCCTGTACCCTTCCCCCTTGGTAACCATAAACTTGTTTTCTACAGCTGCAACTGGATTTCTGCTTTGAAAGTACTTATTGCTTTTGAAGTACAAGGGAGTGTTCCATAGGGAACAGCTGGGAGCATAAGCCTGATAAATTTTAAATGCAAGCCAGACTTGAGGGCTAATTGTTGGAGATCTGTTAGACCAACAATCAATTTGTGAAAAAAAAAAAAAAGTTTGTAAAACTTAATCTGGGGTCCCCTATAAAACCTTCACAAAGTACTCTCTTGTTAATCTGTTCACTTTGTTTTATCCATACTCAAGTGTCAAGGATTGTGTGGTTTTTGTCAACTTGACAGTCCTAGTCTCTGCTTGGTTGGGGAACCCAAATATCCTTCAAAAGCTCACACTGTAAACTGGCTGTAGTGGCCTGTCTTCCCTGTGTGTTATGGGTTTGTCTCTGCCAAATCATCGTTCTCTTTGGAAGAGCTTCTATTTCCTTTAAGAAGCCGTATAAGCTAACTTCTGTATTTTTCTGGGTAAACAGCAAAAAATTGTTTTGACTTAATAATGTCACATTTGACATGTTCAAAGCATTAAATTAATATCATTAAGAAGAACTTTAATACTATTAGGAGACAAAATACCTATAGTCAGATTCTTAAAGTGTCATGCTAAGACCTCAAAAAATTTCTAACTCAAGGCAGTCTCCTTCAAAAACTTTGTAACCTTTTGAAACCTAGTCATCTTGCATTTCTTTCTTGTTTTTTACTCAGTTTTACTTGATCTTCTAGATGAGCTATTCTTTTTTGAGGGTTTTCTCAGGGAAAGAATAATTCTATTATGAAATTTCTAGATGAGAAGGTTGAGTTAAAATTCTTATCTAGAGCCAAGTTAAAGGATATAATTGAAGATTTTCCTAAACTTTGGAATACAGACAGAAATTTGTTACAGATTTAGTATTTTGTTACACAGTTAACTTTCTCTATTACATATCTATACCAACTAGTTAGGCTAGTGTTTAGCCTCTCATGTAAAATGCTTAATAAGCTGAAAGGTAGGAAAGAAAAAATTTAAATCACTCAGTTATATAAATTTAAAAAAGTTGTCTCAAGAGAGCTATGCAAATTTAAAAATTGCCTACAATAAGAGAATTTCAGAAATAATATTTTAAGGGAAAAATTGTGAAAAGGTTCATATTGTTAACAAAACAAACATGAAAAATATACTTCAGGAAATATTCTAGAAGCTGGAGTAAACCCACAACTAAAGTAGAGAGACAAGTCTTCTCTTGTAAATGGGATCAAATTTTAAATATGTAATTTAATGATAAAAAAGAAAGTGAAATGTAAAATTGCTAACCTAGAAAATAGTCAAGTTGTGGCTAGACACTGCCAGAGTCTTAGGAAGTAAAGGAGCAGAAACGGTGTTTGGCTTGCTAGTTAAAAAATAACTGGAGGGACTCCTTGGTGGCTGAGGCTCCATGCTCTCAGTGTCTGTGTGTGTGTGTGTGTGTGTGTGTGTGTGCCGGGGGTGGGGGGGGGGGGTTGTTCCTTGGTCTGGGAACTAACTCCCACATGATACAACTAGAATCTTGTGTAGTAACTAAGACTCAGAGCCATCAAATAAATATATGAATAAAAATAAATTATATGGGCCAAAGAACTAAACAGACATTTCTCCAAAGAAGACATACAGATGGCTAAGAAACACATGAAAAGATGCTCAATATCACTCATTATCAAAGAAATGCAGATCAAAACCACAATGAGGTACCATTACACGCCAGTCAGGATGGCTGCTATCCAAAAGTCCACAAGCAATACATGCTGGAGAGGGTGTGGAGAAAAGGGAACCCTCTTACACTGTTGGTGGGAATGCAAACTAGTACAGCCGCTATGGAGAACAGTGTGGAGATTTCTTAAAAAACTGGAATTAGAACTGCCATGTGATCCAGCAATCCCACTTCTGGGCATACACACCGAGGAAACCAGATCTGAAAGAGACACGTACACCCCAATGTTCATCGCAGCACTGTTTATAATAGCCAGGACATGGAAGCAACCTAGATGCCCATCAGCAGACAAATGGATAAGGAAGCTGTGGTACATATACACCATGGAATATTACTCAGCCATTAAAAAGAATTCATTTGAATCAGTTCTAATGAGATGGATGAAACTGGAGCCCATCATGCAGAGTGAAGTAAGCCAGAAAGATAAAGACCAATAGAGTATACTAACGCATATATATGGAATTTAGAAAGATGGTAATGATAACCCTATATGCAAAACAGAAAAAGAGACACAGATGTACAGAACAGAATTTGGGACTCTGTGGGAGAAGGCGAGGGTGGGATGTTTCAAGAGAACAGCATCGAAACATGTATATTATCTAGGGTGAAACAGATCACCAGCCCAGGCTGGATGCATGAGACAAGTGCTCAGGCCTGGTGCACTGGGAAGACCCAAAGGAATTGGGTGGAGAGGGAGGTGGGAGGGGGGATCGGGATGGGGAATACATGTAAATCCATGGCTGATTCATGTCAATGTATGACAAAAACCACTACAATATTGTAAAGTAATTAGCCTCCAACTAATAAAAATAAATGGGAAAAAAAAAAACTAAAAAAGCCTTCATTCCCTGAAAGATTGGGAGCCTGTGGTTAGGAATACCTATAGATATTGCAAATACAATGGTAATTGAAAGAATCAATGTTTCATAATAGCTAAGGAATGGCAAAGAATCTGCCTGAAATGTGGGAGACCTGGGTTCAATCCCTGGGTAGGGAATATCCCCTGGAGAAGGGAATGGCTACCCACTCCAGTATTCTTGTCTGAGAAATCCCATGGACAGAGGAGCCTGGCGGGGTATGGTCCATGGGATTGTAAACAGTCAGACACAACTGAAGAGACTTAGCACACAAGGAATAGAGGGCTAATTATCCCAAATTGGTCCATTGATGTTACTCCAAGGGTGACGTTAAGCGCCAGTATTTCCCTTTCCTTTTTCTAACTTCTCGAAGGGACTAATATTGCTTTTTTTGTTGCTATGGAGCCACTACATCTACCATTAATCTCATCAGATCCCTGAGAATAAAATTTTTAAGTTGTTTGAACTCTAACATAGATTTTTTATAAGAAAGAAAAGAGAAATTTTCACTTAAATTAAAAATACCTGACTGTGCCAGGTGGTGAAAGAAGATAAGACAAATTTGAGTGTATATAGTAAAGTATGGAAGGCATGGATTTATTGGAAGCACTAAAAGAATGGAAATGTCTAAGAATCCTAAGTCCTTCCCTAACCTGTTATTGATACCTTGGAATCATTATCAGAAAGGCATTCCTTCCTTCTCTATGACACAATTCTATGAATATAGTAGGTAGGGATTTACTTTGCAAATGAAACTACCAGATAAAATGTACTGCAAAGGATTACTTTTAAAAATCCCAGAAAATTTCTTACAATAAATTATAGCTGGTATTGTTAATAATATACCTATACCATGTATGATTTAAGAACTCACTGAAGGAATAACTATGGTCTCAGAATCACAACAGGCAAAAAATTCCATGGATGTGTGCTAAGTTGTGTCCAATTCTTTGCAATCCTATGGACTGTAGCCCACCAGGCTCCTCTGTCCATGGGATTCTCCAGGCAAGAATACTGGAGTGGGTTACCATGTTCTCCTTCAGGGGATCTTCCCAACCTAGGGATAGAATGCACATCTCTTCTCCTGCATTAGCAGGTGGGTTCTTTACCACTAGCACCACCTGAAAAATTCCATGGACACAGATTTCAACAGAGGCCTTAAAAGTCTTCCTGGATTATATAAACTTTTCTTTTTTTGTACAAACATGAGATAATTCACCTATATGGGTTTCAACACTTCAACATGACATACAGTTAAGACCTAATGCCTATTATAAGGCCAATCCCTTATTACAGTAGCCAATGCTAGGTTAGTTGCCTCAGAACAGTCATGAACCTCAACTAAATATATTAAAACATCTTTAGATCTTATACTATGATTACCTTCAAACCTGATGTTATTGTATACATTAACTCCTTGTTGCTAATGAAAAACACTCATATTTATACATCAGTTAGTATGTTATAAGTACCAATATTTTCTTCATCTCATATTATTATCCACTGGAGAAATACTCTTATTCCAGAAACTCTACAGTAACTGTCTGATTGTGTTTTTGAAATTTGATGACCAAATCAGTTTTTGGATACTTCAGTACCAATTGCTGATTTAATATTCTTTGTGGCTCAAAAACTAAGTGCTGACAATATTATTTGCCAATGGGTTTTTTGTCTGAAAAAAAGTAGATCAGCAAACTAGACCAATGAACTAAAGTAGAGATTCCAGGAATAAACACTCACATTTATGGTCAAATAATCTTCAACATGGGTGCCAAGACCACTCAACAGGGAAAGGACATTCTCTTCAACAAATGGTACTGGGAAACCTGGATATCCATGGGCAAAAGAGTGAAGTTAGACCTTAAACTTACATCATCTACAAAAATGAACACAATGTGGATTCAAAAGACCAAACACTAACACTTCTAGAAGAAAACATAGGGGAGAAGCTTCATGACATTGAGCTTGGCAATAGTTTATTGGATATGACACAAGAGAAATCACAGGCAACAAAAGGAAAAATAGACAAATAGGATTACAGTGAACTTAAAAACTTTGTGCACCAAAGAACAGAATCAGCAGAGTGAAAAGGGAGAAAGTATTTGCAGATCATATATTTGATAAGGAATTAATATCCAGAATATATAAAGAACTTCTATAACTAAACAACAAAAAATAAAATAACCTGATTAAAAAATGGACAAAGGACTTGAATAGACATTTATCCAAAGATGATCTATGAATGCCCAACAAGCATATGAAAAGATGTTCAATATTACTAATTATGATCATCACAGAGAAATGCAAATCAAAACCACGATGAGATATCACCTCACATCCATTATGATGGCAAATACAGATTTAAAAAACAAAATAACAAATGTTGGTGAAAATGTGAAGAAATTGAAACCCAGTGGATTATTGGTAGGATTGTAAAATGTGACAATTGCTAAGGAAAGCAGTATGAAGACTCCTCAAAAATTAAAAATAGAGCCATCATATGACACAATAGTTCCATTTCTGGGTATATAGCCAAAAGAATTGCAAGCAGAATCTGAAAGTGATGTTTGCACATCCATTTCATAACAGCATTATTCGTAAATAGCCAAAAGGTGGAAACAACCCAAGTGTCCATCAACAGATAAGTGAATAAACAAAATGTTTCATGTACATATGTGAAAGTGAAAGTTGCTCAGCTGTGTCTGACTCTTTGTGACCCCATGGAATATACAGTTCATGGAATTCTCCAGGCCAGAATACTGGAGTGGGTAGCCTTTCCCTTCTCCAGGGGATCTTCTTAACCCAGTGGTCGAACCCAGGTCTCCCGCATTGCAGGCAGATTCTTTTCCAGCTGAGCCACAAGGGAAGCCCAAGAATACTGGAGTGGGTAGCCTATCCTTTCTCCACCAGATCTTCCTGACCCAGGATATCAAACTGGAGTCTCCTGCATTGAAGACAGATTCCTTACCAACTGAGCTATCAGGGATGCCCTCCATGTACATATAAGGAATATTCAGTTCAGTTCAGTCACTCAGTCGTGTCTGACTCTTTGTGACCCCATGAATCGCAGCACTCCAGGCCTCCCTGTTCATCACCAACTCCCGGAGTTTAATAATAAGGAATATTATTCAGCCTTAAAAAGAAAGAAAATCCTATCACATGCAGATGAACCTTGAGGACATTATACTAAATAAAATAAGCCAGCCACAAAATGACAAATACTGTATGATTGCACCTATATGAGATCTAAAGTAGTCAAATTCATACAAACAGAAAATAGAAAGGTAGTTACTAGAGGCTGGAGGAAAGGGAAAGAGAATTTGTTATTTTAATGGGCATGAGTTTTAAATTTGCAAGATGAAAACATTCTGGAGGTTGGTGAATATACATAACACCACTGAACTAACTGTTAAAAATGATTAAGATGGTAAATTATGTTTTGTGTTTTTTACCGTACAAAAAAGACCAGTCTTATTCTACAATAAGTTGACCATTTTCTCTTATAAAATCTAATTTCTTACCAAATTGATCAAATTGTTCCAAAGACTGAGCTTTGGCCCTCTTTAGGGCACTTCAAATAAATAAAATAAAATAATAAATACATAAATTAATAGCTAGTATTCTTTCAAAATAATTCACTTTTTAAAACTGTAGAAAAGAAGAAGCTTTGAAATCTTAAATACTCTTTAAAAATAAACAACAAATGCAGTACTTACTAGACGTCTTCATGATGCCTAAAACAATTGCTGTAATAAATGTCAAAACTCACAGAAAAAAGTATTATAGAAGCTAGTACACCATGCTGTAGATACTACAGAAATACTTTAGAAGTACTATTAAAATGATTTTAACAGAATAGAGTACTAGATAAACTGACTAAAGTCCTCATACAAGGACTTCATATAAAAAACAACAGGATAATAATAAGTTCATGGGGAAGTTCAAGAATTCCATAATGTAAAACATAAAATCTGGGCCCCCAAATTCTTAAACACTAGGAATGATCTGTTATGAGCTCCATGAGGATAAGACCTAGCAAAAACAGGTCTTATAGCACCAGAAGGAATGTCAAATTGACATTTGCCAAAATTCTCCATGAACAAATCCATCACAGTAGGGATAGATTTGCCATATTGGAACACTTTTCTCCTTTACTGGTTTAAGGTATTCTACTTTTGATTTAGCCTCTCCTATTCTCCTTCCTAGAAATAATGATTTGCCTAACTCTAGACCAGGGTTCATAAACCAAACCTGGCCTGCCACCTATTTTTGTAAATAAAATGAAGTTTTGGAAAATACAGAAATGGAAAACAGCCAAACTCATTTTTTTTTTTTAAACATATTGTCTATGGCTGCCTTAGTACTACAACATCAGAGTTGATTCATTGTGACAAAGAATGTATGTTTCACAAAGCTAAAAATATTTAATGTCTAGCCTTTTACAGAGGAAGTTTACTGACCTTTGGCCTGAATAATTATCATCATGACTTTATAATTCAGCTCTTCAGAGCTGTTTTTGATTCAGCTATTTTAATGAATGATATAAGGGTATATTGCTCTAACTTTACCAATAATGATACTCTGTGCATTTAATACATAAATGAAGGAAAATGCCTTTGCACAAAGGAAATTACAAAATGAAAACAATAACTTTGTGTCATACCGTACTTAGAGGCAATTATATTTGTAGCTCCATCAAAATTGAATTATTTCATGAATAGCGTTTTTCTCTTTTTATAAAAGAATCAAGTTTTTCAATACCAATCCAGGACCAAGATAATTATTCTTTTGAATTATTAGTTAGGTAATTCCACAAGTATGATTCTTTTGGTAACCGGTGTCCAAGATGGTCCCTAATAATTCTCACTTCTTGATATTCATTCCCTTGTACATCCCTCGTACATAGTACCCCTCCTACATTGTATCAGGATTGGTCTAGTGACTGATAGAGTATGGCAATAGTGATAGTATGTCACTTCCAAAGTTAGGTCATAAAAGATGTGATATCTGCCTTGCTCTCTCTTATATCATTCACTCTAAGGGAAATTAGCTACTATGTTGTGAGCAACCCTATGGAGAGAGATGCCCATGTAGCAAAGGGCTGAGACATCCTGACAGTGGACAATGAGAAACCAAGGCCATCTTGGGAGTCTTCTTGGGAGCAGATCCTACACTCTTATTCAAACCTTCAGCAAACTGTAGCTTTGACTAACATCTTGACTGCAACCTCAAGAGGAATACTGAATCAGAATCACCCTGATATGCTGCTCCCAAATTCTTGACCCTCAAACAATGTGAGATTGACCCTCAAACAACGGAATACTCTTGTTTTAAGCTGCCAAGTTTGAGATAATTTGTTACAGAACAATAGATAACTAACATAATCCAAACATGCTAGATGGACTAGATCTTCTTTAAAAGAGAACAAAAGTATAAAACCTTTGATGGGGCGTGAATCCTGAGAATAATGATCCTATCCAGAGGAGTTAAACTACTTTTATCAAAAATATGTTCCATTACTTTGGCTAACATATTAAATAGTACATCCCCAACTCTGGGACACAACAAACCAGGTTAAATTCTTTAAACCCAGTAGTTATAAATAATAGAATGGCCTTGGATTTTCTTTTGGCCAACTAGGGAAGATTGTGAACCAGGAAGATTGCTAACACTATATGTTATACCCAAGTGCTATAATTGATTTGCAATAATCCTTATCTAAGCTAAAGGAAAGGTAACCTAACTATCTGAAATAGACTTGAGGATCTTTGAGACTTTTTTCATGATCAAATTTCTGGGAAATTTGGGATCATGGTTTTGAAATGTCTTCTAGTCTCTTCCAATTATATTTACTTATCTCACTGTTGTTAAATGTGTATTTTCCAGAGTCTTAGATACTTTAGTACAGCCACTGTCCTTACAGATGATTCAAGAAATTTTTTAAAGACCAAACAAATGAACAGAATAAAATCTTGCTGATAGACATGTAAACTGAAAATAAAATTTCCACAGATGAAACTTTACCTTTAAGGAAAATCAACAATAGTGGTAAAGATCTGCACCATCCATGAAGGTTTCTCCTGAAGTTTTGATTGAATGACAAAAGGAAGTACTGAAAGTTAAGAAGTTCCCATAAACTTAGAAAAAGACTGATTTTTGCTATTAGCAAAGATAACAAGTAGCCATAAAACCAGTTTTAAACCCATTTACTCAGTCAAGAATAACTTGCCTCAGTAAGCCCCTCATGAAATCAACCTATCAGAGACAGAATCATTCCCATAAACACACCTCTGAGTGCCAACTAATCAACAACAGTCTCACCTGAGTAGCAATGGACTACAGTTGATGTCAACCAACTCAGACCCATGAAAATCTGACAATTCCTGGCACTTCATGTTCCCTCCAAAAAAGACCCTTTATAAGGTCACCAGTTTGCTCTGCTTGAGAGACTATGACCAGCAATACATTCAGCTTTGTCTTTTTATTTCACATATTGAGTGGTGGTCTTAACATCCTTTGGCAAACTCTCCTGTTTCCTTGATAATTCTGTAAAGTAAAAGTGTTAGTCACTCAATTATGTCCAACTGTTTGCCACCCCATGAACTGTAAGGCCCACGAGGTCCCTTTGTCCATGGATTTCTTCAGGCAAGAATACTAGAGTGGGTAGCCAGTCCCTTTTCCAGGGGATCTTCCCAATCCAGGGATCAAATCCAGGTCTGTATTTCAGGTGGTTCTTTACCATCTGAGTCACCAGGGAACCTCTTCCCATTTAATAGTAGTGATAGTGATAAGTAATGATGAGGAGGAGGATGATGTAAGGTCGACTTATTCTATCCCTTGTATTGCACTAAGGGCTTTACATGCATTATCTCAGTATCTGAGGACTGCCAGTAATAGCTGACTACCAACACTTTTTAGATTTTCAGGAAGCTCTCAGAACTAAAGAAGTTATCAGCCCTGGCTTATTCAGGGCACCAGTCATTTGTTTTCCATCCCCTG
The DNA here is from genome assembly GCF_033118175.1 of Dama dama. NCBI lineage: Eukaryota > Metazoa > Chordata > Mammalia > Artiodactyla > Cervidae > Dama > Dama dama. The sequence goes on from NC_083705.1 coordinate 17,195,537, forward strand.
CTCACCCTTCCCCTGTTCTGCTCAATATCATAGAGGGCTGACTCCTACAGACCGAGTTTTCCAGGCTCTTCTGTCTGCTGACTTAAAATTCAGTTCTGCTAATGGGAATCTGGAGTGAAAGATGAAAGGCAGGAAGAGAGGAAGGGAGGAAGGGAGAATGCAGGGGCATCTCTCCTCCAGCAATAGCTGTTTCCTTCCATTGCTCCTGTACCTTTGAATGGGTTTTCCTTGGTGGTCATTACTCACATTATTCTCTTTGAAATACCTAGAGCACTTTCTGCTTTTCTGAATCTTTATTGATATAATCAGAAAGAACTGGTGGTAAAAAATATACCAAGTAGATTTGAAAGACTTGAGATTTAATGCCAAGTCTAAAATACTTGTGACCTTGAAAAAAATCAGTTTGTTGTTGCAGTTTTGCTATCTGTGTAAGACAATAGCTCATCTTATTGTCCCCACTATCCCACTGAACTAGAATCTTCTATAATGCTTGGCTTACAGAAATTGGTTAAACATTTGTAAGAGACAGCTTTTCTCTTCTTCCATATAACAGCACTATGAGTAGATTTAATGGCCTTGATTATATCTAGAAATATAGCTATTCCCTTAATCAGGTAAAATATATAAAATATCATTTTCTGTGAACAGGGCAAGCTAGATAATTTGAGGGGCCTGGTGCAAAATGAAAAAGCAGGCTGTTGTTGAAAAAGGCAGAAAAAAAGTGCCATTAAAAGTATTACAAATAAAGCTTTTCCTTTAAAAACACTTTGTTACTTATAAAATACAACAGAGGTGATAGTGGTATAGGAGTAACAACATAACTCACAAAGTACAAAAGATGTTTTTGATGCCATAATTTTATATAAAACAATAAATATAATAATACTTTATCAATGTGGTATCTTAATCATAATTTTGTGGCTTTCTTTTAGGAAAATTCATTTTAAATGTTCTTCAAATATATATATTTAGCAATTTTATTTTCAATTGATACAATCCAAAGAAACATTACTTGCCCTTGAAAAATGAAAAGTTGAAAACAATTTTTGATAATTTTAAATTTTGACAAGGATCCTTCTGCTGATGCAATTGTTGAAGCTATTAAGAGTATTTTATAGTCTATTGTATAGACAATATTTGGGATAAGTTTCTGATAAATTATTTTGAAATAAAAATTTTAGCACCTGTAGAGCTAATGAGCTCCATGGAATATTTTTTCTAAAAATATTTTATTCTTCATACAAAATATTTTTGTGTAAGTTGAAATTTAATTAAAAATGTAAATTTATACAATGGCATTTTAATATTTCCTCTGACATTTCTTGTAACTTGTGGAGGTTGTACAAAGAAACCAAATGTGACTTCATAATTTATATAAAATTTAAAGTGATTGCTTATGCATTCTATCCATGCATGTTCAAGTATAAGAAAATAACTTTTAATTAGCCTCCTCATTAATAATTTGTTCATCTGAAGCTTCATAGTAAGTACTATACCTTCCTATCAAATGTCTTGATCTTTAAATTTGTTTTCTAAGTCTGTGGGTATGTGCTTTGCAGTATTGAAGCTGTTTCAAAACCTGAGATTCTTTTTTTTTAGGGAACTAATTTATTTTGATTTTTCTGAAAATCAGGAGCTATGAAAAACAAGTTGACTATCTGGCCATACCAAAAGCAAAATACAAGTAAAAATAACATTGAGAAATCATGTTTAACCATAAAGAAACATGTTTTAAAATATCAAATTTAACACTCCTTCTTCTGTAAAGCAAAACAAGTTTGCTAAGCCACAACAGTGAAGTTGAGTTTAACTGACATAATTTTTTAAAATAGAAATTAAAAGGAGAAAAAGCACTTCATTTCTACCCTGGAATCCCATCATTTATAAAATAATATGCTCAAATGTTAGTGAAAATAAACAGTTGGTAAACCTGAAAATAAATCTTTCAATGAATGAATTCAGATTCTAACAGAACACAGTACCACCTCATATTTGCAGAAAAATAGCTTTTGTCACATTTAGGTCTTACCAAACACAAATAAATAAAAATGGGGATTAAAAACAAGCTACCGAATCAAAATCTTTCTGTAGAGTAGCAGCTGTCACAAAATAAAAGGAACCTAGTTCCACAGAGTTGTATGCATAGGGCCAATTTTATTCCTAGAGTCCTGGTGTCCTGTACTATCAAAATAGAAGTATCTTTGTCTTGGAAAAAGTCTGATGAAGGCACCAAAATCTTATTATCTGTGTTCCCCCAATGATACTTAGAATGCTCTTATCATCCTTTCAAGATAACTTCAACTTATAAAGAGTTAACATTCGAGAAATATTTAAGTAAGTGCCAGCCTCTTCTGCATAACAAGGCCCTTTCTATTCTCTTTGTGTGGGTGTGTATGCTCAGTAGTCTCCACTCTTCCTGAACCCAGGGGCTGCAGCCCGCCAGACTCCACTGTCCATGGAATTTTCCAGGCAAGAATACTGGAGTGGGTTGCCATTTCCTTCTCCAGGGAAAACCTGGGATTTTAAACACTTCAAAAGATTACCGTGACTCCCTGACATGCTTTCTTGCAGTGTTCATCTGTACAGTTCTATTTTGTAATAATTTACTGACAAAATTTACTGCCTATGTGCTGGCAGTTCCTGTCCCAGCCTCAGGCCAGAGTTAATATTTGTGCAGATGCCCCAGTCAGGCTCTAGGGACGAAGGGGTGAGAGCCTCCCACCCTGGGTCCCAGAGGTACCTGTGTGCAGAAACCATCCTCTGTCACATGGCTGTGGTCACCGCTGCCGTGGCTGCTGCTTTTGCACTGAAGTTGCCATCGTTGCTGCCAGTTTGGGCCTAGGTTCTGGCCTGACAGACTTGTTTAGGAAAATATAATGCTTTTTTGCACCTAAGGTCTTGAAAAGTTGAGCCAAAATACTGCAGAAGAAGAGCCTGGGATGCATAGCTTTATAAAATAAAATCACTAGTAGGTGTAAAATCATGGGATGGCAGACACAGAGCTCCTGGTGCCAATGGGAACCCTTAACAGTGCTAGGGGACCCATGAGAATGCACACAATTGTTTCCAAGATATTCTAACAATATAATTAATGTTATAGGTGACTGAGAATCTTCCGGAAGTAATGATGCAGGAAGATTAGTGAGTTTGGAGCCAAATCTATCCAAAGGTGAATTTTTGGATGAAAACTAGAGAGAAATAATTTTGTGTTGACTTAAATATATACTTCCTCCAGACTATGATATTTCTTTATCTTGAAATATGTGACCACTTTGAAAGAATGGGAGTTTATTTATATGCATGTGTGCCATTCTAGTACTTCTTGAAGATTCTACAAGATTTATTCATCTTAGGTGTAAAATATGTTGCAGTACTTTTCACAGTGACATATTGAAAACACTTTTCATTATGTAGAATTTCAAATATATGCAAAACTAGAATATAATGTACCCCTCTTATGTGTAATGTGTAATAAGGGGTTCAGTATAATGAATCCCTCTTATGTACCCACATCCAGTGTCAATAATTTCATGACTGAGTTTTTATCTGTACCTTCACACATTTTCCTCAATTCTAGATTATTCCCAGACATATCATTTTAGCTACAAAAATTTCAATATGTACCTTTAAAGAGTTAGGTACCATTATTTCTGGCTTCCCTGGTGGCTCAGATGATAAAGAATTCGCCTGCAATGCAGGAGGCCTGTGTTCGATCCCTGGGTCAGGAAGATCCCCTGGAGAAGGGAATGGCTATCCATTCCAGTAGTCTTGCTTGGAAAATTACATGGAGCCTGGAGGACTACAGTCCATCGGGTCTCAAATAGTTGGACACTACTGAGCGACTAACATTTTCAGTTTCACTTTCACCATTATTTCACCTCAAATTTAACAATAGTTATTAGCATTATAATATACTTATAGTTGGACTTCCCTGGTAGCTCAGACAGTAAAGTGTCTGTCTACAGTGCGGGAGATCCGGGTTTGACCCCTGGGTCGGGAAGATCCCCTGGAGAAGGAAACGGCAACCCACTCCAGTACTCTTGCCTGGAAAATCCCATGGATGGAGGACGCTGGTAGGCTGCAGTCCATGGGGTTGCTACGAGTCAGACACAACTGAGCGACTTCACTATATACTTATAGTTATTATTTACATTTGTCTCTCTTGTTTCATTAGGTGGTTTGGGGATAACAGTTTTGAGAGGATTGCAGAAAGGGCATCCCAGAAACACAGGGACAAGTGACCAGTGAGAGTATAGGTATGTTTGCAGGATTCATTTGCCCTTGGCTATTCTCACATGAATCAGTTTTAAAACCAGGACTTGGACCAAAACAATTTATCCTGTTTGATGATTTGGCAGAATCAACCAGGAACATTTTTTTTGACAAGGTGAACATATTTCCTCTTATAGAACTGCATTATCTAGACTTAGCAATTTTTTTTTAAAACTAAGGCTGTCTGTGAAAAAGGGAAAAGAGAGCCCTCTTTAAAGATCTTGTCCTTTCACAAAAATCTCAGTTGCTCTTTTCACAACCCTAAAAATGGAATTATGGCATAAAATAAGGGAAAAATTACTCTCAGTTGTTTTAAATGTTTATAAGGCACTGTCCATTATTTTACTTTTGCTTTATTTTTGCTATATGACTTGTCAGGTTTGGGAGGGAATAAAATATGTTCTTGAAATCTGTGGTAATAGATAGTTTTTTGATATTTTGATATTTGATTAAACTTAAGATGCCATTGACTGTATCATTATGTACCATTAAAAAGCGGGAGAAATCCTATCGACTAAACTGTAACACAACATAAAATTCATTCCAATTTCAGAGATGTTAAAATGTGAAAATGAATGTGCATTTTAGAATCTATGATATATGGCATTTATTGAGTGCCTTTTATAGAACAAGTTCTGTTCCTGATCCTTGACAAAGATTATCTAAATTAATTATTACAAAAAACCTAGTCACGTGGGTATCCCTACGTTCAATTTAGAGATGAAGAAAGTAAAGCCCAAAGAAGCTAAAAACATCGGCTAAAGATCACAGAATTAACAATTGGAACAAGTTCATCATACCTTCCTCTTCTCAGACTTCTGTTCTTGACTCCAGTCAAGCTATGCCTTGATAAATTGTGGCCCTCTTGGGTATTTGCAGCATGTGGCCTGTTTTCACCTTGGGCACTTTTCATTTATGGCAGACCCTTATAAGACCTTCATATGAGGCAAAGCCTGATCCTGCCCGACCTCAGATGGGGAAGCCCAGTTAGAACCTCAGTTTTATCACCTGGGCAGAATGGTGGAGGCCAGAGGAAGCTGTAGCTCGGTGGGTCTGTGGATCCTCAGGGCTTGAGAGCAGATTCACCAGACACTCGACCTGCAACAGCATACGAACTCCAAGTGCCAGCTCTCACTCTCCCAGTCGAATTGCCAGGGTCCAGAGTGTTGGGTGGTCTCTGGGGCTGAGGCTGAACTGCAAGGGCTAGAGAAGGACAGCTCTCACCTTCTTCACTTAAGAGAGAACCAGGTGAAGTTAGACAGGCAGCTGTGGGATGCAGGCTGGACAGTCCTTTTCTTGCTACCTTTCTGCTTGTGTTTCCTACATCCTCTCTTTTGTGTTTAAGCCCCACTCAGGTTTTTATTAACTTTGTGGCTATAGGGCAAATAATTTAACCTCTGTTATCTTCAGTTAAGTATTTTAAAATAGAAATATCATACATTGGTTGTGAGGATTAAGATACACTGATTGCCAAGTTAGTTTCAATACACATTAGTTCTTCTTCCTTCCATTCTCACAGGCCATATATTAAATGCCATTTGTACCATTATCTACCGTTCTGCCACCTTAACAAGATAGTAATGATAATAATTTATACATAGTATATATAATATATGTATGTGTATATATACATATATAATATACATAATATATATATAATATACATATATATATATATATAATAATTTTTCCTAAAAGTTGTTCTATCATTACCCTATTATCTCAGCTGATTTTCCAACAATCCATTGAAGTGGCTAGTAAAATATTTTCTTTGAAAATTTCAGTTAAATAGTAACATTTAATAGTAACAGTAGTCTTTGGGCTTCCCTGCCGGCAATGCAGGAGACCAGGTTCGAGCCGTGGGTCAGGAAGATTCCCCTGGAGAAGAGAATGGCAACCCATTCCAGTATTCTTGCCTGGAGAATTCCATGGACAGAGGAGCCTGGCAGGCTACAGTCCATGGGGTCGCAAAGAGTTGAACACAACTAAGCAACTAACAATAGTAACAAAAATATTTTTTAAATTTGTCTCTTGCAGAGAGTAAAGAAAAAACTTGATATATCGGTGGAAAGTCTAAACTTGTCTAAACTTGCTTGTCTGAAGCAGAGGAGAGATGTCAGTGAATAGATGATTGAGGATAGTTTAAATTATACCCTGAGTACTATTATACTAAAAATGTAAGTGTCACTGAACTTGCAAATTATTGCTTGAGTAATATAAATAAAGATCTTTTGGGGTACACATTTGAATGCCAGATGGTTCTTGACTGTCCAAAAAGTGGTTCCCTTGGTGTTTAGATAGGATCTTCAGCTTAGAAGTCTTGGGTGTGTATCTTTTTTTTTGGGGGGGGGGGGGAGGTGTGTATCCTGTGTGCTTGTGCTCAGTTGTGTCCAACTCTTTGTGACCCTATGGACTGTCACCCCTCAGGCTCTTCTGTCCATGGGACTTTTCAGGCAAGAGTACTAGAGTGGGTTGCCATATCCTCTTCCAGGGGATCTTCCCAACCCAGGAATTGAACCTGCATGTCCTGCATTGCAGGTGGATTCTTTACTTGCTGCTCAGGGAAGCCCTGCTTATATATGTCTGATATCCCTGATGGAGTTTCTGCCAAGAGGTATTATGTATTCAATAGTAATAGAATGCTAAAATACCTTCTAATAAAACAGTTCTTTCATGTTTTTAAAATGCTCTTGGCTATTTCTAGTCTAAACAACTGAGGCACACACTTAGGGAAAAGCAAAGCATATCTAACACATAATCTGGCTGAGAGCAGAACTCCGAGGAAATGAGATACTCAACAGTGAAACACTTGTCTTTAATGTGAGACTTCTCTTTGTTTGAGGGTGAACTACTTGGATGAATTGTTTTAGTAATGTATTTGTAAAGAAAACATTTAACCGTTTTTCTCAAGGAAGCCCATAAAGTAGGGTTTGTTGTTGTTCTTCAGTCGCTAAGATGTGTCTGACTCTTTGTGACCCCATGGACTGAACCCTCCAGGCGCCCCTGTCCTCTACTATCTCCTGGAGTTTGCTCAAAATAAAGTAGGGTAATAGCTCCAAATGCAAAAGCTTCAGAATAACATATTAAATGTTCTGTTTGATAATGTAAATGTAGTATTTCAAAAAGCTAATGAAAAAAAAAGTTCCCCGTATCTGGATTTAGATTGTCCTTTGCCCGATGTGTTAGTGGAGTTAGGTGTCTTTTTTCCCCTAAGAAGTGTCTGTAAAAGCCCAGGAACCACAGCAGGAAGGTCATGTAGGCCTGGACTTCCTTTTACCTCAAGACCAAAGGAGTGGGGTCTGTAATATGGATATAGACAAGCTTGAAGCAGCATTAGATGGCTTGGGCGATTGGTGTTCTACCCCGGAGTTAAGATGGTATAACCTTGATTTGGGGCAGTGTTTGAAGACTCACATGCTTGCCCTGGGTATCTTTGATACAAGGGAAGTATCACCATGAAGGAAACGGGTGCACCTGACATCCAGAGATGGGGAAGGGAAGGGCCTTGGCTGGGGAGAGGTTTTCCTTCTTCCTTGGGGGCAAAGAGGGACTTGAGCTTGGAGTCTGAAATGTGGAGGTATCTAAGGATTCCTGTGGGTAGAGTGTACACAGCTGGCTCCTACCACCATCAGGAAGGGACCTGTGAGAGCTAAGAGAAGATAGTGAACTTGTGTTTGGGCTGTGACTCTCAGAGTAACCACCTTTAGTCATAGCTGTGGGCTACCTTCCTGGTGTATTTCTGTTCTAATCTTTCAATGAAGCCTTATTTAAAGGGATGGCTCCTTCTTAGATTGTCTTGGGGCATTGTAGAGGGCTCTGTGTCTGTCTTGAGGCTGAACAGTAACTGGGAAAGCAAAAGCAGCCTGGGACAGCTGGTTAGGTGTGGGCAAACATGCTATACACAAAGTAGAGCCGTTATCCAGAGAGAGCATCTGGCTCGGGGAGTCCCAGGGTTTGTGGAAGCTGTCATCATTCTTAGAGTTTTCACTGCTGCCCTTGAGAGGGTAGCCCAGTGAAGGATGAGACTTTCTGCTTTTATAGGGATGTGGGTCAGGGTTATTTGGATGTGGAAAAGAAGGCTGACTCCCGAAAGGTGGAGAACCTAGAGGAATATTTGAGTTGTACAGCCTTCAGTAATCAACTCAGATACCTTCTCTAAGTGTTCATAGACTGGTGTGTGCATTTAGCATCCTTCTTAGTGATCCGTTAGCACCCTGGGTGCTATTATTTATGCAAATAATAATTAACACTTATTGAATGCTTACATTGTGCCAAACAGTGAGTTAAGTGCTTTACATGACTTTTCTCATTCAGGACTTTGTTATCCCCATTTTTCAGATGAGGAAACCAAAATTGGGAGAAGTTATGTGGATTTGCCTCACATCCCACAGCTAGGAATTCATGGAGTAGAATTTGAGCCTCAATGGTCTGTCCCAGAACTCATGCATGCAGGAATTAGAATGTACTCATTTAATGTCTCTATTCACTTTAAAAAATACTATCCCTTTTCTTAGAATTGTGTCTGTTTTTTGTCTGTATACTCCTATCTAGTGCTAGGTATATAAGAAATGTTTGGCAGATATTTATGGAAAGGTTGAATGGATGACAGACCCTAAGGAGCAAAATTACATACTGAAGCTCTTGGCATATAATAATTACTTAATAACTGTTAGTGATTGTTATAATTTTTAGAAATAAAAATACATTTAAAAGAACAGTTGTGCATCATATACCTCATTTTTTTCAAATTTTTCTTTAATTGCATATTTCTATCCAATTTTAGAAAGTAGTGAACACTTAATTTCTATGCAGTATTTTGAATATATAGGAGTTAATTGTCATTTTTGATAGAGTTTTTCCCTTGAAATTTGAGCTGTGTTTTCTTGAAATATGAATCTAGTTGAGTAGAAAAGAGAGCTGCTGCAAGTTCAATTTAAACAATCTACAATGTAAGAATATAGATGACATTAAATGTGAAAGAGTTTCTTATCTTATGCTTCCAGCCACCACAGCCTGAGGACAAAAGCCAACTGTCAGATTAGAAGAATATTGTGATTTTTGTATAATAATACAAAACTTAAGTTTTTTCATTTTTTGGCTTCATAGTCAATCTGTTTCCCTTATTCTTACTACAAAAGTATCTAAATTGATTTAAAATTTTGTAACTGGAATATTGTACTATGGTGCCAATTTACTTATGGCTTTGAAATATCCTGATGTGGATATCTTTGAGGAGGTAGGTAGATTGAATGAATTATATTATTGTTGTTGTTGTTTTTATTGTTATTTTTTATCCCTTATCCATTTGTGGCAGAGCCTGCTTATTGCACATCACAATATCTGTACTCTTTCCTCCTGAGTAATATAATCCTGTATTTATGTGGGGATAATACATCCAGCTACAGGACAGCCTCCCTTGCAACAAACTGTGAATGTGATTATGGTATGAAATTCTATTAGTGATATATAAATGGGAAAACTGTGATTTATATCTGAAAAGTCTCCTTAAAAGGGAGAGAGTAGACTCTTTATTTTCTGAAACATGAATATAATGATTGGAGCTCCAGCAACTAGCTTGAACCAGGAGGTGACCTGTCGAATGGCAGCCAAGAATGGCAAAGCAACAGTGAAGAAAGATCTTGGCTCTCTAACACTTGGAGACTCCGTACTGGCCAAGAACTGCCAATTTCTGGCCATTATACAAAAGAGGTAGCTCAGATGGTAAAGAATCTGCCTGTAATGTGGGCAGAGACCTGGATTTGATCCCTGGTTAGAGAAGATCCCCTGGAGAAATGGCAACCAGTTGCAGTATTCTGGCCTGGAAAATCCCATGGAGAGTGAATCCCACAGGCTACAGTCAATAGGGACTCAAAGAGTTGGACATGACCGAGTGCACCCACACACATATGAAAGAGGTACAAACTTTCTTATTTCCACCATCACTTTGGATTGCTCTGTTATATGCAGCCAAACCTATTCCTAATACATATTCTGAGGAAATGAGAGAAACTTTAAGAGAAGTTTTTCTGTATCAGTGTATTAAAGAACTTCCACTGTAGGATGTTTTGTTTCTGTTCACCTCTAGCTTGTTAGTCCTACCTTCCTTCCTTCAATAATCTTTTAGGCCGACCATTAAGATGGCAGCTGTTCTGAGGACTCTTATTATGTGTGTTAGTCACTCAGTCATGTCTGACTCTTTGAGATCCCATGGACTGTCGCCTGCCCTCTGTCCATGGAATTCTCCAGGCAAGAACACTGGAGTGGGTAGCTATTCTCTTCTCCAGGGGAATCTTCCCGATCCAGGGATTGAACCTGAATCTCTCTCATTGCAAGTGGATTCTTTACCATCTGAGCCACCAGGGAAGTCTTTATTGCTATTCCTCTATCTTCAATATCTGTATAAGGCTGTTATAATTTCCTAAGTTCTCATCTCTCTCTTTGCCAAAATCCCTGGGCGTTTCCAGAGTAAAATTATAGTTACATCGGTGGACTTAGAGGTTTCTCATTAATTCAGAAGGTACAAACTGTGGAAACAATGGTTCTAAGTGATTTTTTGTAGAAACTGATTTTTAGATACTGTTTCTGTGATGATAGATTAGCAAACACTGACTTGTAGGCAATCTTGATTTCAACTGATAGTATTCAGTGAGAAGCAGTGAATAGAAAGAATTCCAAGCTTTGCATCCCAGTTCTGATACTTAATAGCTATAAGAATTTGGAAAAAACACCTAAACTTCATGAGCCTCAATTTCTTTGAATATAAAACAAATTGTGATAAATATTAAAAAGAGCTAATGCACATGTGAAAATAAACATGCTTTTGCTAACCTTACTTAACTTTGCAAATATATGGCAGTTTGGGTCAGTGGAAAATATCCAGGTCCAGCACTTAGCATATACTTGCTAGCAAGGTAATTTTGGCCAAATTAGTTAATGTTTTTGAGCCCCTTCTTGTCTGCAAAGTGAGAAAAATAATAATATTGCCTTACAGGGCTGTTGTGAGTGTTAAATGCAATAATGTGTGTGAAGATTATAAGACAGTACCTGGTGTCCCACTTCCCCAAATGATAGATAATAGTATTCTTATAGTTGTTAACTCTCTTTTTTATTTTCTTGGCGATTAATAGTGAACTATGTCTTATTGCCTCTTAAAGTAGGTAAGTAGCTGGGTTGTTGAATCATACTATAAATAGAGTATCTATTAATAGCTTTATGTCAGCCTAAAGGTACATATTAGGTAGAATACTGCAGCCTCAGTCAATATTTTTATTGATGCTATGCATGAAGGTAAAGTTTGATGATAACACAAAGTTGAGATAGATGAACCATGAACATGATATAAGGACACAGGTATTGATGACTGAAGATTTGGCCTTGAGTCCCGAAATTCAGTCATGTGATGATTCAGTTTCCTCATCTGCAAAATTATAACACTAGCAAGAATAGGAGGCAGATGCATTTTATGAGCATCTGTTCTTCAAGGTACCATATAATATGATATGATATCTAAAAGATATCATATGACTTACTCTGAAAAATAATGGGTATGCTTGTTACCATCTAAACTAGACCCAATTAGTGACCATAGTATAAGCCTAGTTCACCAGCTTCAAAATTATATAATTATTGACAATTTCTTAAAAATTAGTGAATTTGAACTGTTTCAAATTTTATACACAAAATGTACCTCTACTTATATTTCAAATTCATGTACTTAAGATTTGCATAAAATGAAAGCAAGTGAATTAATCTGGTCTGCTACCCAGGAGAAAACTGCATTTCAGAGATTCTGAGGCCAGCTTGAGTCATTGGGAAGACTTGAGACGAGCAATTTGACCAAAACCTGATGATTGTTCCTAAAAAGATCAGCTTATAAGAGCATTGAAAATAAAAATCTTTCATCTTTTATCCCCATCTCTGAGACAAAAATATTTTACTGGTGTTAGCTGGAGCTAACTAGGTAAGTTAGATTTATGTATAGTATTTATGTTAGTCTCTTGTTTGTCATCCAGACTATAAGAAGGTTCTGACCACAGTTATCTAAGGTATCTACCAACACTGACTATATCGGATGCATTCTTTCAGCCTCTCCTGATCCCTAAACCTTGGGTTTTTATGGCTTTGCCATAGCTACTGTGGTAAAGGGCTATGTGGGGGAGGGTCATGAATTTATGATACTTGAGACCAATGCCTCAAGTCTCTGGTTCCTCTTACCAATTCCAGATTTGTAAGAAGTATAATGTATTTTCCCTAATGGTTGCTGAAGAGGCCACAGTTTGGGTGTTTAGGGGTATAAAATCCTCATAGAATAAACTGTGACCAGTGGGGAACAGAAATCAGGATGGAGCTAGCAGACAAATTCCCTCTCCATTTTTTCCTACAATAGACTGTTCCAAGTCATGGTTTTCCCTTATAATCTGTCCAGACATGTCCTGCATGGCTAAGAAGGGAACACCAGTAAAGTGATTATTTGTTATAGACTAGTAGCCAGTGTGGTCAGTGCATTACCTTGTATTTTCTTCTATCTTCTGACTCAGTTATATTTTCCTCCATTTTTGCTGCCCTGGGATTGCACCTGCCAATAAGCTCTGGATTCAGATTCATTTTTTTTTCCCCCTGGAGAACTCAGATTAACTCACTAACTATCAGCAGTGAATTGAGCTAGGTACTGAGTCCCTGCTTTCTAAGAACTTACAATGTAGGCCAAAAGACAGGTATGTGAAGCATAATTTGTAATACAAGGTTATGCATGATGACAACTCACAGTTTCATCTCGGAAGTCTTCCAAAATGTGGGTAGTTGTCTCTAGTTCTTATTTTTATGTGTGTGTGATAATTGAAATGTCTTGATTTGCTTATAACATTGCATATAGTCCTCTGAGATGTATTCAAGCTCCTCACTTTATTTTAGAGGCCAGCATTTTCCTTGGCGTTTCAATAAGATATTTTGAATGTGTTCTTGTTGCTGCAGATACTTTGCTTTGGAACATACATCATTTTTCATAATAGTAGCCATTTATTATCCTTTTCTTTCCTAAAATCAAATTACTGTCAGATTTTTTTTTTTTTTTTGCCTTCTCTCTTGAGCCAGATCATTGAATGCAGTGATGTTGTTTATCTGTAGATGCTGTCTAGACTAATTTTTTCCTGTTTTAAAAAATTAAGTTAGCCTAGCTAGCCACCTGTATGGTACTATAGGGTAAATGAGTGTTTTGGACTTAGATTTTAATATTTCTGAACACTGCTATCTCTAAGGGGAGTCAAAATTGTGACTAAATTTGAAATGTTCCAGAAATTTGCTTTAGTGCCAGAGATTTCCTTTGACCTAAGATGGAATATAAAGCTTATTGTGGTGACAATCTCTTTGTTTTGGGAGGATTATTTCAGTAAATTGTCTTATTCATGTGGATATAAAGTATATAGGTTAAATATTGCTGCTTTAACAAATTCTCTCCAAACTTGCAACAATAATGCTAATTTGTTGTATTTATCTTGACATTTTTGAGGGTGAGGAATACAAGAGCAGCTGGGTGCTCTGGCATGGAGTCTCTCATGAATTTGCAGTTAGGATAGTGGCCAGGGCTCTGTCTTCAGAAGGCATGACTAGGGCTGGAAGATCCACCTGTAGGGTGTTTCACTCATATGGCCAGCAATTAAGCTAATTCTGACTGTTGGCAGGAGACCTGAGTTCTTCACTACTTGAATATTTCCATAGGCTGCTTTGATATCCCCAAGACAGGGTAGCTGGTTTCCCCAGAGTGAGTAATCCAAGGGAAAACCAGGAGGAAGTGGCAGTATTTTTTTGTTTTTGTTTTGACATAGCCTTGAAAGTCACACACTGTCGCTTCCAGTGTATTCTATTGGTTACACAGACCAACCCTGATATGTTGTGGGAGGAGCCACACAAAGACATGAATCCTAGGATAAGAAAATCATCGGGGAGTCATCTTGGAGACTGACTACCAATTAAATAATACTGTTGTGTGTGTGTGTGTGTGTGTGTGTGTGTGTGTGTGTGTGTGTGTTTTGGCTGCACTGGGTCTTAGTTGTGGGATCTTCACTGCAGCATGTGGGATCTAGTTCCCTGATCAGGAATCTAACCCAGGCCCCCTGTATTGGGATCACAGAGTCTTAGCCACTGGACCACCAGGGAAGTCCCTGTTTATTTTTCTTAAAAGCTTTTTTTTTTTTTTTAATTTTACTATGGAGTAATCCAGATGTAAATGTATCAGACTAAAATAAGGGATGAAAGTGAAAGTTGCTCAGTCGTGTCCTGACTCTTTGCGACCCCATGGACTGTAGCCCGCTAGGCTCTTCTGTCTAGGGACTTCCCACACAAGAATACTGGAGTGGGTTGCCATTTCCTTCACCAGGGGATCTTCCCAACCTCGGGACTGAACCTGGGTCTCCAGCATTGCAGGCAGACTCTTTACCGTCTGAGCCACCAGGGAAGACAAAATAAGGGATAGTTTGTTTAATAATAATATTCTAAAAGTCTGACTTGACTGGGGGGCTGCATGCAATTCTCTGTAGAGATTAATTTGATTTTAAGTGACTTTTCTGTCTCCTTTCCTGGAGAATCCACAAGAGGAAGTGAGGACCACTCGAAGGTGGGGTAAAACTTTGTGTTCTTTTCAGCTGAAATCCTAGTAACTCAAGGTTCCTGTAACTCACCCTCCTGGCAAAGTTCCCCACAGAAATTTTTGTGCTTATCCCAGAGGGGCCTGGCGTCCCTTGTGTCCATGGGTCAACCCACTAGGAACATCCTAGGACATTGCTTTGTGCTTCCTTTTCCCTACCATCTCAGACAGGAATCCCTATCTGCATCTCTACTTTGGAATTCTAATTCCAGGGCAGAGGAGGGAAAACAACCCTTTCCTCAAGTTTCAGGTCCCAGTGCCTTTCCAGGACCCTGAATGAAGCCGCACTGCCGGTGCCTGGGCCAGCGCGAAGCTTTTCAGAAAAAGAGGCCCCTTTTTCCTCTGAGTAATTCTCCACCAAGAACAGAAGAAAGACAAGCATTTTTGTTTTTCAGGACTTTGATCTTGAATGTAACTGACTTACCTTTCACCTTAACTTATATTTACAGGCTGCTACTTTATCCTATATATTTACATAGTCTGCTGGTTTCTCCCCATCCTGCCAAATGTCTTTCAAAACAATCAGCTGTCAGAGCTAACAAAATCTGTCAACACATGATGTGTGGCCTAGCACAGGGTTGTGATAAAGACTGATTTCGAGTATTAAAAATTCAAGCTGTCCTCTCCTGTTTAAGCTTTAAACAAGTGCTAATCATCTGCCCTAAAGTAGTTTGACTTTTGCCAGATCCTTGGCATGTTAAGCAGTCTTATGATACCCCACATATGGCATCATTTACAACGGTCTCTTGCATACTGTCTAGATATTTTACGTGGAAGTGCTAAATGAGCTGAGCTGCGTGGCTTGGCTCCATCCATCAAGTCTCCTGAGCCAGAGCCCTGGGAATCCCTTGTTGGCTATTTCTCTGTTATGGCACACATTGCACATGTCTCTTGGGGATTCTGGCTCCTAATCCTCTTCCACATCTACCACTTTCTCCTTTATTTCCACTGCCAATGACTTGGTTCAGGCCCTCATTAAGACTTGCATGGATCACTCCAGTCATAGCAAACTGACCTCTTTCTGTTTTAATCCACCCTCCTCACTTCTGCTCCTGGAATCATCTTTCTAACACTGAATGAAATCACATATTTCTCCTACCTAGTATCCCACCATGAGTCTCCCCAAGGGTACTGGATCAAATTCAAGTTGTAGGTTAGCCCACAGATTTTTGCTTACCTCTCCGACCTTATTTCCCCATCCTTTCTTCTGTGCTTGTTTGCAGCTATGTAATTTGCAATTATCTTAAATTGATACCATTAATGTCCTAAACTTTTGCAAATATTATTCCTTCTATCTATGTGCATATCCTGCTCATTTTCAAGATCTAGATCAAGTGTCATTTCCTGTTAGACACCTTTTTTTCTGGGTTAGATGCACCTTCCGTGTTCCACAGTATCTTCTACATGTCTCTCTCCATTAGAGTTAAAGCAAGCATTGTACTCTGGAGCTGGAGTACATGGGTTTAACCACAGTTCTTTTATTACTAGTTGTGTGACCTCTGGCATGTTTCTTAGCCTTTTTTTATGTCACAGCCCCCCTGATGGTAAATTGTATTAGTACTTTTCTCAAATGTTTCTCAAATGGCTTTATATTGAGTTGATATATAGGGAGTACTTAGAATAATGTCTAGCTCAGAGCCTAGACACTCTGTATGTCAGCTGTTCACAATAATTTATTTTCAGTTTGTTGTTTCATAAAGTTCTATGCTTTTAAAGGGATGGACTTTGTTTTCTCAGCGTCTATCACAAAGAACACATTTCTGTGAATCCATAGTAAACTATAAGAACCATATGTAAGGTATTATACTCTATGGTACTTTCCTATTTCCTAGTACTTTGACACGTTTAATTCACAGGAACAAGCTAGCAGTGTACATGTCAGAACTTTAAAAAATCATAGTAAGTGACAGCATATATTTATATGATATTACATTTTTCATTTCTAAAATAAGGTTTCTAAGCTCAGAGAAGGATAATCTAAGTTTGCTGGAATTTTATTGCTCGGATGATTTATATTATAAAATCAGCCCTATTCTTTCTTGTTGGTATGAGACATCTTTTATTATGTTGTATGCCACTATCTTCAAATTACCGTGGAATCCACATATTGATCATGTTGATCATATTGAGTTAGTCAGACATTGTCTTTCCTATCATCTTTGACTCTCACATAGTTTTGTATTTTAAGTAGTGTTTTAAAATCACTTCATGTGTCCAATAGACTAATAACAATAGAATTTTGCCATCTGCGTTACATATCTCTGACAACAAATCGCTAAATAGCGTGAGATTTCATTTCAGCAGCAACACCCTCTGGTAAATACACAAGACATTTGCCATCCTCATCTTCCATCTCTAGATTAATATGTTTTTATTTAATAAGTACAATCATTTTGAAACTAACTGCATTGTTTAGCAGTCAGTAATCTTCTGGATGTCTATATTAGAACAAAATTTTACTATGAATGATAGAAACTCAAAATAACAGTGGCTTAAACAAGCTAGAAATTCCTCTCTCATGTAAATATAGGCAGTCCCAGGCTGGATGGCAGTTCAGTCATCAGAGACCAAAGCTTTTTTATTTTTCTGCTCTACCATCCTTAATATATAGGTTTCAACTCCTAGTTTAAGATGGCTGCTTCAGCTACAGTCTTTGTATCCCCAGTCCATCCAGCAGGAAAGAGGAGAAGGGAAAACAGCACTCTTGTTTTTTTAAGGCTACTTCCTGGAAGTTCAATGTTCCTTACAATTCAACCCAATTTGGTCACTTAGATACCTAGTCAAAGGAAGATTTGGAAATGTAGTCTTTATCCTGGGTGACAATGAATTTAGCTAAAAATTGAGGGTTCTATTTCTGAGAAGATGGGGATAAATGCATAGTAGAGGACTATTGGTGAGTGCTACATTTTGCCTTTCATTTAACTCTCTCAGGTTACTGCGGTTCAAGACTTGAAAAAGTTGGTAAATTGGCCCTATTAATGTCAAAGTTAGACATTGAAATAATTTTGACCCTTAATGTGTTAGCTAGTATGACACATTAAAAAAATTAAAAATAGAAGCTAATTTTAGAAGTGTGTTGACTTTATGAATTGATTCCAAGTTTAAAAATATATTAGTAATATTGTATGTAACTTTCTCATAAAGGAGCAATACAAAATATAAAGTGGCATATTACACCAAAGGCCTGGATAACAAAAGGAAAAATAGGCAAATTGAATGTTATCAAGATTAATAACATTTGTGTATCAAAGGACACTATCAACAAAGTGAAGAGGCAATCTGTGGAATAGGAGAACTATCTGAGACAGGATTAATATTCAGAATATATAAAAAATTTCTACAACTTATCAATTTAAAAATGGGCAAAGGACCTGAATAGACATTTCTCTAAATAAAACTTACAAATGGCTAATAAGCACATGAAAAGACCCTCACTATCACAAATCATTAAGGAAGTGAAAATAAAAGCACCTTATATCCATTAGGATAGCTATTATATGTAAAAATCAAATAATAAAGGTTGATGAGGATGTGGAGAAATTGGAACCCTTGTGCAGTGCTGGTGGCAATGTAAAATGAAACATCTGTGTGGAAAATGGTATGGTGATTCCTCAAAAAATTAAAAATGGAACTATCATGTGACCTAGCAATTCACTTCTGGGTATATACCTAATGTGGGATATTTGTATACCCATGTTCAAAATGGCATTATTCTCGAGAGTCACAAGTTGGAAGGAACCCAAGTGATCATCAGTGGATGAATGGATAAATGAAATGTATTATCCACATACAATGGAATATTGCTTAGTAGATCGGTTGTATCTGACTCTTTGCTACCCTTTGGACTGTAGCCCGCCAGGCTACTCTGTACATGGGATTTTTTTAGGCAAGAATACTGGAGTAGGTTGCTACAATTTCCTTCTCCAGGGGATCTTCCTGACCCAGAGATCAAACCCGCACCTCCTTATCTCATGCATTTCAGGCAGATTTTTTACCTGCTGAACCATCAAATATTATTCAGCCTTAAAAAGAATGGAAATTCTGACATATGTTACATTTGGATGAATCTTGAAAACATTATGCTAAGTGAAATACTCCTGTTACAAAAAGACAAATGTTGCTGGATTCCGCTTATATGAAGTACCCAGAGGAGCGAAATTCATGGAGACAGAAAGCAGAATGGTTATTGCCAGAGGTTGAAGAAGAGGGAGATGTGAAATTATTATTTAATGTTTATGGAGTTTCATCTTCAGTTCAGAAGATGAAAAAGTTCTAAAGATGGATGGTGGTGATGGTTGCATAACTATGTGAATGTACTTAATGTGACTGTTCACTTAAAAATTAGTAAAATGAAGTTTTATGTCATATAGATATTTACCACACTAAAAAATTGTTTTAAAATTTTTTAAATGTTTTTTATATTCACATGCGTTTATATAATCAGGCTTGAAACTGACTTGAGTTTTTTCCAAAATTCTTAATCTTATTTTGAGATTCTATTAAAGTGTTTCAAAACATATACAAAGAGAGAATAATACACAAGGAACCCCCTAGTTCCCTTAAAGTAAGGCCCACTTTAACACTTTAATATATAGTAAAACATTTTTCTGAATAATTAGGTCATTGCCCCATTTATGTACTCTACTACTGTGATTTGAAAGCCAGCTATAAATTTTTCATCATTTTCAACTTTATTTTATAGAGATAGGTGTCCCAAGCAAAGCCTTAGAAAGCCTGGTGTATCGCAGACCCTGAAAAAAGCAGCAGCATTGTGTAGACCAGATACTCTTTCTGTAAAGAGCCACAGCAAATATTTTAGGCTTTGTGGGTGACATTATGCCTGTTGAATATTCTTCTTTTCCTTTTAAATATCCCTATAAAAATGTAAAAACCTTTCTTAACTTGTGGGGGGTCAAACAAAAGAGGGCTGCTTCTAGATTTGGCCCAAGGGCTGGCTGTAATTTATTGACCCCAGATAGAACTTGGAAGCCCTTCTGCCGCCAACCCCCAGCAGAGTGGCAGATGTGGGCATTGAATCATGATTAGTGGATCTTTCAGATGGCAATGAAAGATGGCAAACAACTCTATCTGGGCCTAACTCAAATTGGATCGTTTTGAGTCTGATTATATAAATGCATGCATATAAAACGAGAGACAGAATAGCCTCAGTTCCAATTTAAGTATATACAGGAAACCCCCTTTTCTTGAGGAAACTTAAGTGATGTTACTTGTAACCAGAAGAATCTAAATTACTCTTATCTCCTGCAAATGTAAATTGGTAAAACACTTTAGAAGAGAGTCTGTTAATATCTAGAAAGTTGAATATGGGCATATCAATTGCCCAGCAACTCCAGTTAGGTTTTTTACCTAGAAAAATTCTTTTCATTTGTACAAGAAGATGTATGTACAAGAATGTTCACAGCATGCAGCATGTGTTCACAGTGGACTCGATTAACCTGTTTACGGGGTTCTCATGGCACGAATATTGAAGTGGTTTGCCATTTCATTCTCCAGTGAAGCATGTTTTGTCAGAGTCTGGACCACGTTGTTATGAGTTTGAGCAACCTATGGGAGATAGTGGACAGGGAAGCAGCCTGCAGTCCATGGAGTAACAGAGTCAGACATGACTTAGCGACTGAACAGCAACTTTTAACCTGGTCAGATCCCGGCTCTGCCACTAAATAGGTATGTGACCTCAGTCAGCTACTTATTTCTGTGTGCCCCATTTTCCTCACCTGTAGGAGGGAAAAATTACTTGATCCTCACAAGGTTGTCATCCCTATTAAATAATTTATGTAAAATGAAGGCACATAGCAAATGTTATATGTCTTAGCTGTTTTTATAGTTCATTATAGCAGCATTGGTTATAACAGCAAAAAATGAAAACAATCCAAATCTCCATAAACAGAGTAAGCATAAATAAATTTGTATATTCACATTATGGAATACTCTAGAGTACAGGAGTGAAAAGAATGAATTAGAACTATTTATCAACAGGTATAAATCTTAGAAACAATGTTAAAAGAAAAAGGCAGGCACAAAATGACCTAGGTAGTATGCCCCCTAAATTATAAATTAGGAAATTAAACATATTCTGTAGAGATGTATACATAGGTAGCAAAACTACAAAGAAAAGCAAGGCAATGGGAAACAAAGTTCAGTATAGCAGACAGGGAGATAGGACTGGGAAGAATCTCCAGTGACATTTATAAAGTTCAAAGCTTATAAATTGAGTGGTAGGTTCCTGGGTGGTGGTCTTATTATGTTATAAATATGCAATAATAAATTCCAGTGAATTAAATATAAAGGTAGATTAAAAATTGCTTCAGCCACTATGGAAAGCAGTATGGAGGCTCCTTAAAAAAACTAAAAATAGAGTTACCATATGATTCAGGAATCCCAATCCAGGACATATATCTGGAAAAAACAAAAGCTCTAATTTGAAAAGTTACTTGCATCCCAATGTTCATAGCAACACTGTTCACAAAAGCTAAGGCATGGGAAGCAACCCAAGTGTCCATCAACAGATGACTGGATAAAAAAGATGTGGTATATGTATATACCATATACTGCTCAGCCATAAAAAGTAAGAAATAATGCCATAAGCAGCAACATAGATGGACCTAGAGATTATCATACTAAGTGAAGAAAGTCCAACAGAGGAAGATAAATATTATATGATATCACTTATATGTGGAATCTGAAAAATAAGACAAATGAACTTATTTACAAAATAGACATAAAAAACTGACTCATGGTTAGCAAAGCGAGGGATAAATTGGGAGTAAAAGATTAACAGGTGTTCACTACCTTATTAAAAAGAGGCACATGCAGAGATAAAAATTACATGGTTAAGAGCTGAGCTTACTGAAGGAAATAGTAAATATGTTCTAAAGGGACTCCATCAAAGAACTAAGTGGTTGAATGTAGTTTGCTCTAGAAAATACCTTTCTGATGAAAATGTATCAGTGTTGGTATACTTCTGATTAAAATGTTTGTGTTCATCAATTCAAAGTCAGTGTGACCTGGGGGTCAAAATAGCTGGATTAAATAATCATTTACATAGTTAACAATACCTTAACAATACAATTAGCATTGAATTTATATAATGAGATTTACACATTCATAGGAAAAACATGAGTTCTGGGAGGGAGTCACGT
Organism: Dama dama; assembly: GCF_033118175.1. NCBI lineage: Eukaryota > Metazoa > Chordata > Mammalia > Artiodactyla > Cervidae > Dama > Dama dama. The sequence goes on from NC_083705.1 coordinate 17,217,608, forward strand.
GGGCAGCAGGTGTTGGAAAACCTAAATAGTAGGAAAATCATTAAAACGTAAAATAGCAAGAGAGTAATTCTTCTCTACACATAAGGCAAATAGGGAAAATACCAGGAAATATGACTATGTTATAAAAAAGAAGAATGAATTCAATATTGAAGTGATCATTTGGGAAGTATGAGTTACTTTCCCCAAGATTTAATGAAGCTGGAACATGGAGTTTAGGAGCGGACATATCGTTGGACAGCTTCAGTTCCGAAAGCCACTGCATACTTAGCCAGTTTCTGAGGCAGCAGCAAATACACTGCCTTCTGAATGTCTTCAGGGGTGAGGGTACAGCGTTTTCTGTAACACATTAGGTTGCAGGCTTCAGTGGAAATGCGCTCAAACATGTCGTTGATCATGGTGTTCATGATGTCCATGGTACGAGATGATATGCCCTTCTGGGGAACCACTTCTTTTAGGACCCTGTTTACGTAGAGTGAGTAATTCCTATGGCCAGATTCAATGCCAGAATGTGATTTCTTTTTGGAGATTGCTTTTTGGTGTCCTCTGCAGCGCTTGTTCTTGGTGGTGTTTCTGGCCATTGCAGATGTTGTTCTTATCCGTTACAAGTGGAGAGGAGAAGGGCCTACAGGTGGCGGGAGTGCTCATATTTATACTGTCATGTCACAGTCAGACTTCTGGGGCTCCTCTCTGATAGGAGGTTACTCTTCCTATGTCATAATCCCCTGGCAACAACACTAGTTTGTTGTTAAGGGGAAATCTTGCTTCTGGTTAACTTAAAACTCTCCTAAGAAGATAGTGTTGCAGAAGGATTGAGGAGGACTTTATAGCAGAAGAGTACTCATTTTTCATATTTGATTTTTTAGCAATTTGTGAACATAATATATGTTTTCAGAGTTGGCACACCTCATCAACTTGAGAGGTTGATTTCAGGAAAGTAAGAGAAAAAAATGCCATAAACCTTTTATTAGGTGGAATCTCTGTTTATAGAAGTATATATAAATTCATTTTATAAGCAAATGAATAAACTATTTAAAATCTCATAATGATCTTATAATAAAAATAAATATGTAAACTAATCTGCTTTTAAAAATTGTGAATTATTTAGAAAATGAATTCTAATTTATTTTTTGGACCACAACTCCTTAGGAGCAACTCAATACAACTAGAGAATAAAACAAAACCCTCCTATTTTATTTTATTGTTTAAATATGATATGTGAACTGTGTTCATTAATTTTTTATAATGGTATTAATGTAGTCCTTGAAAATTTCACAGATTTTATTACATGGTCTGCTTTTTATAATTATTGTAGTTCTTCTGTCATTATTAACCAAAAGTGTTTGTAGGGTCATTCTTGATCATGTGTCATGTTGATACTCATGCTTAAAAAAAAAAGTCTCCATTTGCTTTCTTAATCAAATTCATCCCTGGATAAAATAAAAAAGAAATAGAAGTAACTATAAAAATCCCAACTCACAAGCATTTCAGTAACTCATGGTTGCCATAATATTAATGCTACCAAGAAATGTCTTTCACTGTGAGCTACTTCACAGATAAGGGAGTCTGGGTTATGTGTAATTTCTGGAATGCTATCTATAAGCCCTTTCCTTTTTCTCCCACTCAAGACAGTAAATCTGAAAGAAGGCAAGAAAAAATAATGTTATTATAGAGATACCTTTGAACAAGCTCTAATTTTTGAAGCCAAGAGGAATCATTTGTAAATATCTATGCTTTATTGCTAGTAACACACCTCAGACTGTTCCTCATCACTGATTATGGAGGCTGTAGCTTCCATGTGTGCTTTGGGGTGATGGATCTTAAGTCAGATCTCGCTAATACTGCATTCACATTACTCAAGATACAATTGCTTAGCTTAAGTATAGCACAGCTTTATTTGCTGTTGTTTAGAAGCAGCTGTCAGGTGAAAAACATTCATCCCCTATTCCTCATGAACCCATGTTGAAGACCTTTTACTAGTGTGACACTCCTGGCCTTCTCTCTTCCTTGCTTACTCCTCCCTGGGACAGTCTTCCCTAGGAAGGGAGGTTGGGACACAATGGGCAGGCCTATTTTGGTCCCTTCTGGACTCTTGCTGGGATTTAACTCTGGGCAGCTCTGCTCCTGGTGGGGCTGGATCACTTTTGCCAGCCGTCAGTAACCGGGTAGGTCATTCTACTTAACATGGAGGTGCTGCAGTAGGACGCCCACAGTTGCCCTACACCTAATGGCTGTTCTTTGGTTTGTCAGTGATGAAGCTGACATTTGATTCCTGTATTTCTGATCCCTATGATTCTCTCAATTGGTTCTGTGCTGAGTGGGAAGAAGGAAGGGTGCAATATATTACAGTAGTTAAAAAAGACTTTAAAGACAAAATGATAAGCTATATGCTAAAATACTGACTGATCAGAAAGTTCAGAAAATGAGGAATACTAATTCTGTAAAATTTCTGGATACTTTAGAGTTAACCTGACTTTTCTTTTAAATTTTAATGAATCATTCTAAAATATGTATGAATTCAACACTGATATGCTGTTTTCCTTTTCCTTCTCCCTTCCTCCTCCTCCAGACAGTCTGGAACAGGGATAGACACTTCTTAGAATAATGTCCTTTAGGAGATGCCTGCTATTATCAGTCTGGGCAGTGCAGCAAGTCTAATTATTTTGCATCTATGATAACCTGAGAATGGGCACCGTGAAGCCCTCTTTCCTCTTCCCCTTTCTCCCCTGCCCCCACTGTCAAGGTCCTAGCCTTAGAACAGAGTCTGATGACCTTCAGTAGGGGACATAACAGAGTCAAAGGACTGATATGCAGTGTGCCAGAGTTCTGGAATCTCTGAGCTTTTCAAGTATAGCCAGAGTCCAAAGTTAAGGACTATTTCATACATTTTTCCAGGCACTTTTTTTTTTTAAGGTCATCATCAAGACTCACAGTGATTATTCAACAATAACTGTGGCAGAAGTGATATCAATTCAAAGAAAGCATGCTCTGACAATAGTGTGCCCAGTGAACACTTAAGTTTCCTGTGGCTGCTGTTAAGAAAAAAAAAAAAAACAAGCACCACAAATTCAGTGACTTCTGAAAACAACACAAATTTATTACTTTAGAATTCTGGTGGTCAGAAATCCAACTGGGTTTCGCTGGGTTAAAATCAAGGTGTCAACAAGGCTGTGTTACTTCTGGAGGCTCTAGGGAAGAACCTGTTTCCTTGCCTTTTCTAGCTTCTAGAGGCTGCCTATGTTCCTTGGCTTCTCCTCCATCTTCAAAGTCAGTAATGGATAGTTTTTCTCACACTGCATCATTCTGACAATGAGCTTCCTGCCTCCCTCTTTCAAGTAAGAGGACCCTTGTGATTACATTAGACCCACCGAGATAAACTCCACATCTCAAAATTCACATCTTAGTCACATCTGAAAATTACATTTTGTCATGTGAGGTAGTAGTCACATAATTGGGGGTTTGGGATATGAGCATCTTTGAGGGACATTATTCTTCCCACCATGGCCACTGTGAACAGAATGAGATTGTTAGGGCAAGTCTGGGTTACTGATAGTATAGAAGTGGGAAATGAATAGTACTGTCCTTAGTTGATAACTAGAAATATGTTCAAAAAGTGCTTTCTATATATAGGCTAACTTTCTTGTAATTTGTGTATTTTTTCTAAAAATTAAGAGTTGTTTTGGATTCCTACTTTCTGTGCTGTGCCTCTATATTATGGCTTCAAAAATATGCTAAGTATAATCAGTTTTATCCTTGGAAGGCCAGAAGATGACATAGAAGAGATATTTTTCTTTACTCTTCCTCATTTTCAAATTTCCTTCTCTTTTCTTTTTTCCAACTTGCTCTCTCACCAGTATTTATCAAATGTCAATCATGTGCCAGGCATTGCATAGGTTATATGTGGGGACACAGAGATGAAGAAGGTATGCTTCTTACTTTCAAGGAACTAGGTTTATTGAGGTAGGCAGACAGGAAAGTGATAGATCACTTTGAACAGGGGCCTAAAGGCTATGTCATGGCATCCATTGGATATAGCAAGAACATAGGGTTGGCCCTAGATCATTCAGCCTGCCAGAACAGGCTTCTCAGAAGATGTGATGTTTTAGTTGAATCTTAATGGGTGTAAAAGTTATTCAGGCAGATAAGGTTGGTGGTAGGGGTAGAGGAAACAGAGTTGTATAAATAAAATACCTCCAAGAAAGACATTTTTTGTTTTGTTTGCCTTTGTATGAAAATGGAAGACCCATGGTCTGAAAGAGCCTGAGCTTGATTGCCCTTTCTTGTCTGGTGGTATTCTGGTGTGGGAGAAGGTGTAGTCTCCAGAAAGAGGCAAAGGGAGCCTGTTTGCCAGGGGAGAATCCAGTCTTAGTTTAGGCTGTGATTCTCAAGATTAGATGCATCTTGAAGTCACCTAGGAAGATTAAACAAACAAGCCCATGCCAGGGCTAGACCCTGACTGTCAGATTCTGCAGGGAAGGAGACTCAGGTATTTTTTCTTTTAATTTCTTTTAATGTGAAATCAGGTTTGAGAATCCCTGCTGCTGGTGCTAGGTCACTTCAGTCGTGTCCGACTCTCTGCGACCCCGTAGACAGCAGCCCACCAGGCTCCCCTGTCCCTGGGATTCTCCAAGCAAGAACACTGGAGTGGGTTGCCATTTCCTTCTCCAATGCATGAAAGTGAAAAGTGAAAGTGAAGTCGCTCAGTCATGTCCGATCTACAGCGACCCCATGGACCGCGGCCTTCCAGGCTCCTCCGTCCATGGGATTTTCCAGGCAAGAGTACTGGAGTGGGGTGCCATTGCCTTCTCCGTGAGAATCACTGGTTGAGCTAAAATAGAGAAAAATATTTGAAGGTGTTGGAGAGTTCTTTGTAGGTACTGGAATGGGAGTAGTAAGGGAAGGGGTTAAGAGGCAGAGAGGTAAGAAGGGGAGTTAGGAGGAGAAAGGTGGAGTGATAGAATGAGTAGATGAGGGGACTGATGATGGGGAAAGTGGCTTTTGAGGGTGACATATGTTCTCTGCTTATAGGACTCCAGGTTCAGAGATTTGAAGAGACGCGGGTTGATATAAATTTGTTTCTGTGCAGTTATTCACTTATGGCCACACTGCTAGGCTTGTGGGATCTTAGTTCCTGATTATAGGGATCCTTGGCAGTGAGAATGCAGAGTCCTAACCACTGAACTGCCAGGGAATTCTTTTTCTGTTTGTTTCTGTGTGTTTAATTCGGGCTAATATTGCCAAAGAGCTCTTTCAGTGCTAGACAAGAAACAGATCTAGGAGCACTGAGGAGGGATAACAGAGGAAGGTGGAGCCAGGCTGGAGCCCACTTTTTGTGAAGTCTTACTGTTTTATATTTCCATGTTTTAGGAGGAGTAAAACAAGCAAACTATTCATGTTTCTTTTTCCTGTTCTATCGCCAGTTCTCTGGTGTAGGTCATTTCTCTTTGATCTTCTTTTGCTGGATTCCTGAGGCTGACTCTCCTAACCTCACCAGTACAAAGCTCTCTCCCTCCCATTGCAGAGTCACCTGTGGCCTGCTTTGGTTAATCTGAAAGCTAGGTCATTATTCTTAGGTGACCTGGAAGAGAGTAATTAGATTAGCTTTGTGCAGAGTAAGAATGTAATAAAGGAATTAGCCTCGAAAGTAAGTAGAAGGTTGTCAGTTCCTGATGGCTTTGATGTTCTTTAGCAGAAAACAGAAAATGTATTGGGACAATAGAGAGAAGAAAACTTTTTATTTTGTTTTCAGTTCTGATTCACATATTATAGTAAAACATCAATTAACTAAAAAGTAAGTACCCCTCAAAATCAACAGATTATCACTGCAGAATGGATTTTTATAAGAGTGCTCTTGCTAAGCACACAGAATAGGAATAAAAGTTGCCCAAGGTCACCTGGCCAGGAAGTTGTTGAGCCAGTCGATAATGGAAGCCTATTAGGCATCCAAGCTGGAACTCTTAACCACTGGATATACTGCCTCTCATTAGCTGGCCAAGAAGGGAGGACTTTCCAAGTAGGAGGAAGGGAATGATTAACAACATGGAGGTATAAAATGACAAACTCTTCCTAGAGTAGAGGGATTATGTCTGAGAAAGATGTAATGGTGGGTTTAGTTTATAGTACATTTTAAATTGTAGTCTAAGAGTTAAATTATTCTATAAGTATTTGTGAGTCACTGAGAACTTTAAGTATTCATGTGATTGGCTCAAAATAATGTTTTGAGAGAATGGACTTGGTGCCAAGTACAGGAACAAATGGGCTTCCCAGGCGGCTCTAGTGGTAAAGAACCCGCCTGCCAATGCAGGAGACATAATGAGACATGGGCTCAATCCGTGGGTTGGGAATATCCCCTGGAGGAGGGCATGGCAACCCATTCCAGTATTCTTGCCTGGAGAATCCCGTGGACAGTGGAGTATGGCAGGCTACAGGGTCACAAAGAGTCGGACACGACTCAAGTGACTTAGCACACATGCACAGAAAGAAACAGAGGGAGAAACAAGATCAGAGAACCCAGTGATGCCATTGGTGGCCCAGGAGTGGGACAATAGAGGTCTAAACTGAAGGGCAACAATGAGCTGTCTGAGAGAATTGGTGAGATCTGATGATTAAACAGCTTATTAAAAAGCAGAGACATTACTTTGCCAACAAAGGTCTGTCTAGTCAAAGCTATGATTTTTCCAGTAGTCATGTATGGTTGTGAGAGTTGGACTATAAAGAAAGCTTAGCGCTGAAGAATTGATGCTTTTGAACTATGGTATTGGAGAAGACTCTTGAGAGTCCCTTGGACTGCAAGGAGATCCAACCAGTCCATCCTAAAGGAAGTCAGTCCTGAATATTCATTGGAAGGACTGATGCTGAAGCTGAAACTCCAGTACTTTGGCCACTTGATTTGAAGAGCTGACTCATTTGAAAAGACCCTGATGCTGAGAAAGATTGAAGGTGGAAGGAGAAGGGGAGGACAGAGGATGAGATGGTTGGATGGAATCTCTGATTCAATGGACATGAGTTTGAGTCAACTTTGGGGGTTGGTGAAGGACAGGGAGGCCTGGCGTGCTGCAGTCCATGGGGTCTTAAAGAGTCTGACACAACTGAGTAACTGAACTGAACTGATGACTGATTTACTATTTGTGGCAAAGGAGAAGGAAGAGTCTAATATAATGCTAACTTTTACTGAGTACTGAATAGGTACCAGACTAGATGTCTAGACACTGTGCTAAGTACTTCCCAGGTTTTAACTCAATTAGTGTTACAAAAGCCAATCATATAGGTACTACCGTTACCAGCATCTTTTCATGGGTGTGGAAACTAAGACACAGAACAGTTACATAACTTGCCTCGGATTATACAGGTGGTTAGCAGTAGAGCTGGGATTCAAGCTCAAGTTTCTGGCTGCAGGCCCCGTGTTCTTTGCCCTCAGACATCCCATTTCTCTCATAATCCTAATGTGTATGTGTAATGTGTATGGTGCTCTAGCTGCTGCATGTTTTTGTTTTTGACCATTGCATCTCATTTCATCTTCACTAGAGTCTGAGGAAGTAGGCGGAACCAGTAGTTCTTCCTGTCTCACAGCTGTAAATTTGGCTATTGCCAGCCAGTAAGTGGATGAACCAGACTTGATCCCTGATCTTCTAACTCCATCCCCAGTGCTCGGGCCAAAGCCTCATGCTCTATAGAGATTACTGTGGAGAGAGGAGGAGGGGAAGGGAAAGTTCATTAAGCAAAGAACAGCTGGAGCAATGGAAAGGATGCGATGTTAGAATTTAGACCCTCAGGAAGTTGTTTCTCTCACTTTACATGCAATAGAGTCCCTATGGCTATGGTATATATAAAGGAAGAATCATTTCTTTCTTCCACAAGAGAGAAGATTCTGACAGCCATCGTATAGCTTTACATTCTAGACAGGTCAGAGAGGGGAAAAAAAACCACCTTTACCTAGGGGGAAAGGATGATTGATTCTAAATTAGGAGAAAGGATTTAAGGAAGGAAGTCTATACTAAGAGAATCCTAATAAGGTTTTATAACCACATCTCTTCTGCAGTTGTCCTGGGATGCCCCTTTAAGCTGGTTATACACAAAGAAACAAGACAGATATGTTAACATAATGAAATTAGAGGCTGATAATCATAATAAGAAAATTATTTTCATTTTAAAACAGCTAAACTGAAACCAGGAGCTGTCAAATGTCTTTCTTTAAGTACATCATTTTTTTTTTTTTTTCCATTCTAGGTGATAGAATAAAGTCTTGCCCTGGTTACACTCAAAGAAAAAAAAAGCCAGTGTTCTTTAATTTAATAAAATCCAAATATCTAAATCTAATGTCTCTCCAGGGCCCAATAAAAGAATACAAGTCTTTTGGCAGTTCAGACTGAAGACATTCACAACAAAGGCCAATTTCCAATTTTCTTGTTGAGCTTTATCTTAGGACCAGCTTCTGAAGAAGTGCAGTCTAAGTACTAATCTCTCTGTGTAAGGCTGTATCACTCCAGTTATCTTAGAGGAGTGATGGAATTAGTGAAGCTAACTAACACTAACATATTCTGGAATATGCTGGAAGCTGCCATCTGAGGACATGATCTCTCCATTCTGCTGTGTCCTGAAATCACAATACCTGATTAACACCTGCAGAGTACTTCCTACCTTCCAAAGTGTTAGGAGTTTATTAAAAGAAGAGTACTGTCGGAAGCGTTCTCAAGATAGTAGAGTAGGAAAACCCCGAACACACCTCCTCATAAGCACAGCAAATTTAAAATGACTTACAGGGAAACTATTGATGAGAAAGATCAAAACCTACCAGAAAAGACCTTCATTAACTAAGATATAAAGAAGGTACCACAACCAGACAGGCAGAAGGGATGGGGTCATGGGATAGTACAGTCAAGACTCATTCCCCTGGGTAGGTGACCCACAAATGAACAATTATGTTTACGGAGGTTCTCCCCCGTGAGATGATGGATGTTCCCTAAAAGTTATGATAATCATTTCATGATATATGTAAGGCAGATCATTATGTTGTATACTTTAAATGTATATAGTGTTGTATGTTAAGTATAAAACAGGAAGAAAAAAATAAGAATGGAGTCAGTGCCCATGAACTAATAGAAAACAATTCCTAGAGACCAGGACAAAGTGCTTTTTGCAGGAGTTGGCCACTGTCTTTGTGGAGCAGCTCTCGTTGGTGTGAGTGGTGACAAGGCTCCTCAGACACAGCAACCCTTAGTACAGAGGTCATGCCAACTTTTTTTGATTGAAGAAATATCACCAAAGTTGATTTTTAAAAGTCAACTTTCAAGATGAGTGGCTAATGTAAACAAACTAGGAACAAATTATTAACCACATATTATGTGCTAAGTGGACTTCCCCAGTGGCTCAAGTGGTAAAGAATCTAGCTGCAATTCAGGAGACTCCGGAGATGGTTCAGTCCCTGGAATAGAGAAGATCCTGTGCAGGAGGAAATGGCAACCCACACCAGTATCTCACCTGGAGAATCCCATGGACAGAGGAGCCTGGCAGGCTGCAGTCCAGAGGGCCGCAAAGAGGTGAACATGACTAAGCATGCATGCATGCATGTGCTAAACACCATGCTAACTGCTTCATTTTAGCCTCTCAGTAGCTCTGTGAGGAAGGTATTATTATCCTCAAATTGTGTGTTCACAGTTACCCTTATATTTATGTTCCCTCGCATTCTGATATACTTCCTTCAATGAGAAAAAATTGAGTGGGTTCTAGGTTTTCTGTTGGAAGCTGCCCAGAAGTTCAGATATTCATGTGGGAGTATGCTAATCATATGAATGGTATCTATGTATATCTTAGTGGGAAAAAATGAGAATGGCTAGGCTTTAGCTTGAAATGTAATCTCTTGTAGATTTTCTCACCTCTAGGGGAAATATTGGGTAGCATATTCATACATATTTTTTACTTTTAAAAGTATGTGTTTAAGTAAATGCTGGATAGAGTGTGGAGAAAAGGGAAACCTATATTGTTGATGGAAATATAAATTGGTACAGCCACTGTGGAGAACAGTATGGAGGTTCCTTAAAAAGCTAAAAATAGAGCTACCATATGACCTGGCAATCCCACTCCTGGGCATATATCTGCAGAAAACCATAATTTGAAAGTAGGCATGCACTCCAGTGTTCATTACAGCACTATTTACAATAGCCAGGACATGGAAGCAACCTAAAGGTCCTTCAACAGAGGAAAGGGTAAAGAAGATCTGGAACATATAAAGAATGGAATACTACTTGGTCATAAAAAGGAAAAAATAGTGCCATTTGCAGAGACATTGATGGACCTAGAGATTGTCATACAGAATGAAATAAGAAAGAGGAAAAAAACATAATATCACTTATATGTGGAATCTAGAAAAGAGGCACAGATGAACTTATTTGCAAATCAGGAATAGAATCACAGGTGTAGAGAACAAACCCATGGTTACCAAGGGAGGTGGGACAAATTGGGTGGTTGGGATTGACATATGTACACTACTCTGTATAAAATGGGCTTCCCAGGTGGTGCTAGGGGTAAAGAGCCCGCCTACCAATGCAGGAGATGTAAAAGATGCGAGTTCAATCCCTGAGTTGGGAAGACACCCTGGAGGAGGGCATGGCAACCCACTCCAGTATGCTTGCCTGGAGAATCCTATGGACAGAGGAGCCTGCAGGACTACAGTCCATACTTGGACATTGACTGCAGTGACTTAACAGGCACACATATAAAGTCGATAACTTACTGTATACCATAGAGAACTCTACTCAGTGATCTGTGATGGCCTAAATGGGAAGGAAATCTGAAAAAGAGTACACATATATGTGTACATAAAACTGATTCAATTTGCTCTACAACACAAACTAATACAACGTTGTAAAGCAACTATAATTTAAAAATTTATCTGTTTAAGGTGCATATAAAAAATGTTGCCAGCATATAGCATCATAATTTCTTAGATTTTATTACTTAGGACCAGTGTGAGCAAAAAACCAGGGATGATTTACTTAAAGACAAAGTAAAGAGAAATATTAAATAATGAATGTAAATGTTAACTAATGAATATGAACATATGAAGGTATAAAAAATCTTGAAGATAATATGTGAGTGACTGGCATTTGGGAAAAAAAGTCTCTGCCTGGCCTGAGGTCTGGAGCTCAGGCAAGAGGTAAGAGCTGGTTTATATCAGTTTTTGTTGAATCAGCATTCACTCACCTTCCAGGGCCCTAGGAATCTTCTCGTGACTTTAGTTACTCCAGATGGGAATGTTCAGGAACAGAATAAAGTTGAATCTGAGTCAGACAACCAGGACCCTGGAAGTGTTAGTTCTCCCCCTTTAGTATTGGTAGTCATAAATACTCAGAATGAGTGGGCTGTCTGCCTTCTGGTCTTTTTCTGGGTCAAAGTCAAGGGCTCTTTTCAACCAACTTTCTGTGGAAGAGGCAGGAAATGTTTTTCTTTGATATTGCTGAGTTTTCCAAGATTCTTGTTTCTTTTTTTTTTTTTTTTAAGTTGAAGTGGTTTTCTTTACTTCTCAGAGTTGAAAGTTGTTCAGAGACTATTTATCAAGTACAAGTGTGCCTGGTACAGTGCTGACCAGGGATACAGAGAGAAATAACAGGCTGTTGCCCTTGAAGATCTGTGGAGAACCTTTTTAAGAACTCCACACACTGGTCAGGGAGATGGACTAGATTAAGAAGCCAATTCAGGAACAGACAGACTTAGAAAATAACAAAGACCTCTAAGAAAACCTCTATATAAATTACTGTGATGGGATTGGAGTGGAAAAAACTTAACACAGAATCATAGTTGCATATGGATGGATGTATCCTTGAAACTTTAGGTGTCCAGGTTTGCCCTTAAGCCATCAGTAAAAGACAGTGGCTACCCTTATGATTTCTTAGTATCTTTAGGGATGGGGTTTCCACATTTTTCTTGCAATACTCATACCTATGATATTTTCTAATGTCTATCCTGTGTGTGTGTGTGTTCGCAGTCGCTTGGTCATGTCCAACTCTGTGGCCCCAGGGACTGTAGCCCACCAGACTTCTCTGCCCATGGGATTTTCCAGGCAAGTGGGGTGCCATTTCCTACTCCAGGGGATCTTCCTGACCCAGGGATTGAACTTGCGTCTCCTGCATTGGCAGACAGATTCTTTACCACTAGCGCCACCTGGGAAGCTCAAAGTGAAGTAAAAGTGAAAGCCACTCAGTCGTGTCTGACTCTCAAATGTCTATCCTAAATCCCTGTTATTGAAAGTTAGTTCAGTTCAGTTGCTCAGTTGTGTCCAACTCTTTGCACCCCCATGGATTGCAGCACACCAGGCTTCCCTGTCCATCACCAGCTCCCGAAGCTTGCTCAAACTCATGTCCATTGAGTTGGTGATGCCATCAAACCATCTCATCCTCTGTTATCCCCTTCTCCTCCTACATTTCCCAGCATCTTGGTAATCTTTCCTAGCATCAGGGTCTTTCCTAATGAGTCAGTTCTTAGCATCAGGTTGCCAAAGTATTGGAACTTCAGCTTCAGCATCAATCCTTCCAATGAAAATTCAGGGTTGATTTCCTTTAGGATGGACTGGTTTGATCTCCTTGCAGTCCAAGGGACTCTCAAGAGTTTTCTCCAACACCACAGTTCAAAAGCATCAATTGAAAAGTTATTGAAAAGTTATATTGAAAGTTAAGCCTGTCCTCTTTTAGAGAAGAGCAGTCTGCTGTTTCTTTCAATATCATGAATGATTAGAAAGAACTTCTGAGTTTGCCCTCTCCATCTTCAAATCTATATCTAGATCCTATTCCAAATTCTACTATTTTCAGCCACTCTGGTCATGAACTCTATCATTCATTTTTTTCTTCTCATTTTTTACCTCCCTACACCAATAATTACACATCACCTTTAGTGTTTCCTTCTACCTATATAAACATGAATTTCTTTTGATTTACTGTCTCTTCTCTCATTCAAATTTTTACTGTCTTTCATTTGCCTTGCTTGCTTTTTTTCCCCCTTGAATTTGTCCTTCCAAAAGTCCTAAATTTTAATTTTCTTTAAAGTCTAAATCTTTGTACCTTTTAGTTGGATTTAATTTTCCTTCTTGGGGAATCAGTATTGTCCCTTTCGTGCATATGTACTGGGTAAGGTAAGGGGAGCCCACTGGTTTAAATTATGCTTTGCTGGGTCAAGAGGTCACACACTCTAATGTGTGAAAATCCAAGAGAGAAAATTATCCCTCTACTACACTGAATTCTTCCTGGGTTGCAATTTCCAGGAACTGGATCCTTAAGGGTGTATTAATGCTGTTGCTGGCAGGGAAGGAACAGATGAAAAATAAATACACTCTAGGGCTCAGAGGCTATTTCTGAGGCTGGAGGCAGGTAGTCAGGCAACAGGAAGTAAATACAGCAAAACAGAAGGAATAAGATATTTACCTTTGGTCCCTTGAGCAGCAGGGAGCTAGGGAAAGATTGTACGAAGGCTTCTGAAGGGGGCAGCCTTAACAGGTGGCTTGTAGAGCCTTCTAGCCATATAGCAGTTGACTCTGAGCAGCTGCCTTTACAGACCTGAAAATAGTTTGAAAATGAGTTTTCTCAGTTCCAAGAGTTGCACAAAGCAGGGCTGGTGAGGGACATGACAGCTGGACATCAGGGATGTATGAATAGCTCTTTGGAAAGTACTTTCCATGCCCATTGTTGGAAGGGAACCTTGTAACAACCCTGTGAGGAGCACAGCGGTGATATCATTAACACTTTGTTTCATAGATGAAGAAACTGAGGCTCAAGGAACTTAAACTGTCCAAAGTCATATACTTGGTTTTAATGTTATACCAGGCTTCCAGGGCAAAAGAGATTGTGGGTAGAACTGGATCCTCATAATAGTTTATAAGCATTAATCTTTACTCACCAACTTTAGAGAATTTCAGATCTCCTAAAATTCAATGATGGTAATAATGATACTGATAACAGTAATTATAATAAAAAAATATGGCCACTATTGTTTAAGCACTTACCACATGCTGTTTAAACCCCACAGCAAACCTAATACCTAACAGTGATATTATCATCCTTGTTTAGCAGATGAAAAAAATGAGGTCCAGAAAGGTTTAGTACTTTGCCCAAGATAACACAGCTATTAATTGCCTGATGTAAGATTATAACTGAAGTATATATAATTCCAAAGTCACATATTTTGAGCAGGAAGAATTCAGGGGCTAACTTAAGGAGTCCCCAGGGATGTCCTCTTGTGCCCGGTAAACACAGTCTTACTGACTACAGTAGCATTTCTTCTCTCAGGTAGTGGCCCCATGGGGCTACTCCAGCTCTCAGCCTTGGCGGGTGTGGGGTTTCTGTCCATGGTGGCTCTGACTACGTCATCCTTGACCTCGTCACTGTGCCTTGTTCCAGGGTGCTCCTACAGTCATCCAGTGTAGGGGGGCTCAGTATGAACTATGTCCCAAGCAGCATTGCCTGATGCTCTGGTTTCTTATAGAGATTTCAACAGTAAAGCTCTTTGTCTTGTAAAGACCTTGGGCATGAACCCAGAGAGGCAGAGCCAAAGGGCCTTAACTAGTATGCCCTGTGCTCTGCTCTGAATTCCTCTTCTTTTTCAACAGCTGCTTCACATCTTTACACAAATCAAGTTGTCCCTCCTATCTCCCTTCTCTTAGCAGCACACTCTTTTGACTTGTATGCAAATAAAGGCCAGTGGGCCAGTGACATATAGCCAAGTGGATCAGATCTTTTAGAATTAGCACACCTTTGGACCCTTAAACTTGAAGTCCCATTACTCTCATTATTATGATCATTGCTTGTTATTTACATATTGGGTCCTCTTCCATTAAATTATGCTTGTGGTATATTTTAGGCAGCTTGTTCTTGCATTCACACATACAGTGATTGCTTGATGTGTAGTTTATTATATGAACGAATGAATGTAGGTAAACAAAAATAAGTAGTTTCTAGTTTTTGTTAACTTTAGGCTAGGTTCCTACCAGACTCCATAAATCAGTTCTACTCACTTATGCCTCAGGGTATTTGCACTTGTTCCTTTTTCTTAGGAGTTTCTTCTCTAGAGTTCTGCATGGTTTCTTCCTTCACTTCATTCAAATCCAGTGTGATCTCCTCAGATAGGCCTTCCCAGACAACTTCATCGAAAAATATTACTTCTTGAAGTTCTCTACCCCCTTATTCTGATTCAGTTTCCTCAATAGAATTATTTTCTGTTGGCTTATTTTCTGTTTTACCCACTCAGTTCTATGAAGGTTGAGGCCTTTGCTTCATTCCCTGCTGTATCTCTATAAGTTTTGAATGGTCACTGGCAGATAGGAGCTTAATAAATATTTGCTAAATAAATAAATGGGTGAATTAAACTGAGAAAGGCTCTCCAAAGGGATGTGTGCCTACATGCAGAGGCTTCTTTAGACTTTGTTAGGCATTACACTAGTGAAGACATTCAAAATTCAGCAGTCTGGTAACATCTAAAATGTTGACTCCTCAAATTAGTTAACTGTTTATTGATCTCTTCTTGTTGCTCCTTGAAAATGTGCATCCGGATCTATAAAACTCTTCGTTCAGAGTTCATTATGGTGTTTTCAGCTGGGCAGCCCTCATGATGAATGACTGCTTATAGTAAAACCTGATTTATCTGCCATCAAAAGGAAAAGGTAGATTTTAGTGTAATGTAAATTTATTTTTATATATCCTTATACTAAAAAAAATCCCTATTTGGCTGAGATTAAAACACTTAGCAATTATTTTGGAGCTTTACTTCTGCACATAATGGAATAATAATGTTTAGATTTACCCTCTTGCCTGAAATAAGTTAAAAGCAGGGGGAAAATATGTGAAACAATGGTTTTCAACATATTCAATACAAGATAAGAAAAAATAGTGAAAAACAAAGTTTGTGAGTCTTCAGTCAGTAAGTTCAGTTCAGTTGCTCAGTCGTGTCCAACTCTTTGCAGGACTGCAGCATGCCAGGCCTCCCTGTCCATCACCAACTCCCGGAGTTTACTCAAACTCATGCCCATCGAGTTGGTAATGCCATCCAGCCATCTCATCCTCTGTCGTCCCCTTCTCCTCCTGCCCCCAACCCCTCCCAGTATCAGGGTCTTTTCCAGTGAGTCAACTCTTCACATGAGGTGGCCAAAGTATTGGAGTTTCAGCTTCAGCATCAGTCCTTCCAATGAACACCCAGGACTGATCTCCTTTAGGATCGGCTTGTTGGATCTCCTTGCAGTCCAAGGGACTCTCAAGAGTCTTCTCCAACACCACAGTCCAAAAGCATCAATTTTTCGGTGCTCAGCTTTCTTCACCGTCCAACTCTCACATCCATACATGATGTGAGTCTTACAGTTGCCCAAATTTACTGTTTTGAGGCAGTTTCTATAGGCTGTGGTATAGTGAGGGGAACTTAGGACAGATGTCCAGCAGTCTCCAAAGTTTAAGAGGCTGAAGCTAGAAGTTCAGGTAGGTCAAATAATCAAGAGTTCACAAAACAGAGTAGAAAAGTGAGACACACACAGAGAGAATTCCAGAGACTGGCAGAGAATCCCGTTGGCTATTCAACTGAGTGCTGATCAGCTCATGCATGTGTACAACTCAACTGTGTTGGAGGGAAAAACCACTCAAAACTCTCAGAGCGAGCGATCTTTCCGGCTCACACAGCACAGGGTATAGTGCCTGTTCCTGCCAGCAGACATGGAAAATGTCATATTCATGGGGTGGCAGGTGAAGTTCTTGGAAGTATGTTCTCTTAGTAGAAGACTGAAATTATTTTTTTTTCTAAATGTTTTTCTGTCCTGCCTAACAAAGTTTAAAAGCAAGACCTGAAGTTTGCAAGTAACTTGACCATGTCCCAGAGCAAAACTCAACAATAATAAATATCTGGCATCCACTAGAAAGTTATTAGCAAATAAACAAGGAAATATAAACAATAAGAAGATTAAAAACTCCTAATAAGATTTAAAAGTTTATTAATAGAAGCTGACAAAAATGACACAAATGATAGTATTAATAGAAAAGAACATTAAAACAGTGATAGCAATATGCTATATATTCAAGAAACTAAAGGAAAGATTGAATATGTTAAGTAAAGACATCAAAAAATAAAGTCAGCCACTGTTTCCCCATCTATTTGCCATGAAGTGATGGAACCGGATGCCATGATCTTAGTTTTCTGAATGTTGAGCTTTAAACTAACTTTTTCACTCTCTTCTTTCACTTTCATCAAGAGGCTCTTTAGTTCTTCTTCACTTTCTGCCATAAGGGTGGTGTCATCTGCATATCTGAGGTTATTGATATTTCTCCTAGCAATCTTGATTCCAGCTTGTGCTTCCTCCAGCCCAACATTTCTCATGATGTACTCTGCATATAAGTTAAATAAGCAGGGTGGCAATATACAGCCTTGACATACTCCTTTTCCTATTTGGAACCAGTCTGTTGTTCCATGTCCAGTTCTAACTGATGCTTCCTGACCTGCGTACAGGTTTCTCAAGAGGCAGGTCAGGTGGTCGGGTATTCCCATCTCTTTCAGAATTTTCCACAGTTTATTGTGATCCACACAGTCAAAGGCTCTGGCATAGTCCATAAAGCAAAAGTAGATGTTTTTCTGGAACTCTCTTGCTTTTTCGATGATCCAGCAAATGTTGGCAATTTGATCTCTGGTTCCGCTGCCTTTTCTAAAACCAGCTTGAACATCTGGAAGTTCTCGTTTCACATATTGCTGAAGCCTGGCTTGGAGAATTTTGACCATTAATTTACTAGTGTGTGAGATGAGTGCAATTGTGCGGTAGTTTGAGCATTCTTTGGCATTACCTTTCTTTTGGATTGGAATAAATAGTGACCTTTTCCAGTCCTGTGGCCACTCCTGAGTTTTCCAAATTTGCTGACATATTGAGTGCAGCACTTTCACAGCATCATCTTTTAGAATTTGAAATAGCTCAACTGGAATTCCATCGCCTCTACTAGCTTTGTTTGTAGTGATGCTTCCTAAGGCCCACCTGACTTCACATTCCAGGATGTCTGGCTCTAGGTGAGTGATCACACCTTTGTGATTATCTGGGTCATGAAGATCTTTTTTTTCTATTTCTTCTGTGTATTCTTGCCACCTCTTCTTAATATCTTCTGCTTCTGTTAGGTCCATACCATTTCTGTCCTTTACTGTGCCCATCTTTGCATGAAAATTTCCCTTGGTATCTCTAATTTTTTTGAAGCAATCTCTAGTCTTTCCCATTCTATTGTTTTCCTCTATTTCTTTGCATTGGTCATAGAGGAAGGTTTTCTTATCTTTCCTTCCTTTTCTTTGGGACTCTGCATTCAAATGGGTATATCTTCCCTTTTCTCCTTTGCTTTTCTTAATGTTATAAACATTAGTTATTATTATTGTCTTTAGTATCAGTTATTTTATTATATGATATATAATAATATATTGTGTTAGTATTATTATTATAGAGCTAAATAAATATTTGTGGAGTGAACATATTTAGCTGTTTTATTACAATGTTTCTTTTGTGCATAGGAAATTATGCTAGTATCTCTGAATCTGTTAACCATGCTTTTGAAAAGTGAAGTTATACTCAGTAAGAGTAACATACACTTCAAGTATGTTTTACTTAGTATCTACTTACTTAAAGTACAGAAAAATTAACTAGTTTTTCCTATTAGTATTGCAAATCCAGATCTATACCCATTTCCTTATCAAACTCAGAAGTGGGAAGATGAATAGGAGTGTTACAAGCTCCCCAGAATAAAGTAGTTATTAAATACAGGGCCTTAATATCATTAATGGTGAACTAGAATATTCTGACCTTTGACATTTATCTCCACAGTTGAATCTGTATTAGACTAATCAATTTCAAAGAGAATTAATTTGAATAACAGAAATCTTTATTTAAGTATGTCTTATTTAAATAAAGTTTGCATAACAGAAGAGCATATGAACTTGAATCCTATTCTCAGGAAGAGGGTTTTGAACTTAAGGGGAGTGTTTTTTGATTTGTTTGTGTACATTAACTGCAAAGAAAAAGTCAAGCCATCATCAATAGTACAGCTGGAGGAAAGTATTGGATTTAAGCTTTGCTTTAAATGAATCTGTTTGTGTTCTGTTTTGGATCACTTCCTGAAGTCAATACTCATCGACCTTAAAGGACCTCTTTGAGCTCTAAAAAGATGTCTATCCATGGAGATAACACTTAGAAAGACTACAATTGTATTTTGAAATTCACGTCTAAAATTGATTTCTCTTTAAACATAATCATTCTTCTCTTCTGGGAAACAAATCACATGAAATTATGTAATTGTGTTTTTATTTTCTGCTGGAAATTTTACAGAATGTTATTAAGGTGATCTATGCCCAATGTGAGAATCTCAGACCGGAACATCATCATCACTTGGGAGCTTGTTAGAAATGCAGATGCTCAGGCCACACCTAGACCTCCTGAGTCAAAATGTACATTTTACTCAGATCTCTGGGTAGTTTGTAAATGCACTCAAGTTTGAGAAGCGCTGTTCTCTGTATTTGGATAACTGAATGAGCTGAGACTTTTGCTGAGCACCTGGTAGGTTGAGTAGTCCATGACACATTTTAGACCGGTGGTCACTTAGATTAAGTACAAGCTGGATAAGGTGGAAAAAAAAAAGTTGCTCAAATGGCATATCGATTTTTATGAAAAGAAGGTCACCTGAGGATATTAAAATGAAGAAAGACAGTCTGATCATTGTGTACCATGCTCCTTCCTGTCCTGTCATTTACTTAATTAGAAATGTATTGTATCTGTTGTCTGCTTTTATAGCCAGATGCACATTTGAAGAGCCCATCACATCTAGTTATTGATACAGGAGTTGGATCTTCATGGGAGAAAGTTATCTAATTACAGTGTCACTAAGCTTGTGCTAATTTCACAGTATTCATTTTTCAGTCCTGTATGGAGAGTGAGATTAGGAAACATCCAAAAAGAGCAAGTCAGGTCTGCTGTATGACATCTGCAGTCGTTGGCTAATTTAAAATAAAACAACCACACAACATGACCCACATACGATCCTCCTGTTACTTCTCCAGACTCTTTCTGTTAAAGCTGATATCCAAGGACATTTATCCTCTCCTTCCTTGATTAGAGCACCAGTGGATTAAAAGCTCTTTTTCATATGGTTTGTCATGGAGTAAGGGTAACTGATAGATGATCTCTCTTCTCCTGGAGACAGAGCAAGCTAATGAGATTTGATGACTGCCTCTGGTTGAAGAAGCAGGACTGATGAGTGCACTAGTGACTCTATTGACCTCAGTAAACAGATTTTTATTGACAACCTGTTGACATAACAAACTAAGAGTTTGTGATTTAAGCTTTTCTAAGCCCTTAAATAAATAAGATTTTTTCCCTAATAGTACTTATTTTACTATTGTCTAGATTAAATATACCTACCACATTCCTGGATGCTCTCTCATTGTTTTTTAGTTATTTACAAAATATGCTTTTGTATATATACATATAAATATATATACACATGTGTGTATATATGTTTTTTACCACTCCCAGCAAAACTCAGCAACATATAAAACCTGGCTCCTGTAATTGATTTTTCAATCTCAATGTTGTTGGGAGATGGAAGAAAAAGGGTTACATCGGAACCCATCTGGAAACACTCTGCTCTAAATCAAACTACACTGGTGAGTAACAGTTGTTGCCTTGGTGAGCTTTATTGCCATTGCTGATGCAGCTCTAGCCAACCTACCACAAGGGACATATAATGGGAGCCCTGTATTCTAGTCCCTCTTGGAAGAAATCCATAAAAAGAGCAGAGATGTGAACCCAGCAATAAATCCTAGAGGCATTTGTGCCGGAGTCATGAAATGATACCAATAACTCCTTAGTAACACATTAAAGGGACAATAAAGGGAATTCACCAGGTTGTTTTTGATGTATTAGGGCTATTTTTAATTGAAACTAATCAAAAACACAAGAGAGCATGTGACAGCAGCTGCATGCTCATTGCTCTTCATTTATTTGAGATTTTATCTTAAATTCTGCTTTTATTCTGCCACTTATAGTTTGTTATTTAAAACACCCTTGAAGATTGGTTCAGCCATACTCAAGGGTCCTTAGTGTTCATCAGCCTACAACAAGCTCCACGCTTGTGCTTGCCTTCATAAAGTCTCATCCCTTAATCTCGTCTCATTTCCCTCAGTAAATCAGCTAAGTACTCAACCAATCAGTATAGGCTGAGGTGTATACCTTCTATGTCTAGCACTGTGCTAAGTGTCAGAAAAAAACGTGAGGAAGGAGAATCACTGCTTATATTTTCAAGGAACTCAGATCACATTTAGAGATGCACAGAATTAAACATGTGGGCTGGGTAGAGAATAAAGCAAGGTGGAATTAAATGCTAATTATTTAAGGAGGGGAGAACTCAGGGGAGCTGGAGAAGAGGGTTTCTCTGAAGAACAGGACCCTAAGGTGGGCTCTGAACAAGAGGCAGAGAATGAGGCCAAGTGGGAGGTGGTCATAATGGCGTAGGTCATGATAGTGTCCAGGCAGACTGAGCTATCTGAAGCAGAAGGTTTATGTTGGAGATTGGTGGGAAAACATGTCTGTATTGGGTTTAGGGTACAGGGTGGAGAAGAGGGTATAGGAGGACTTCACTTGGAGAAGATCAGACTGGAGTCAGAGAGGTAAATTTTTGAGTGTCTTCTAATGTATGAGAGGATAAGGTACAGGCAGCAGGAATAGGGAAGGAGGGGAGCTGAGGAAACAGGGTAACAGGTTTGGGACCCCTTCCTCCCTCTCACAGATTCCTTAGTTAGCTCCCCTCCTACGTAGTGCTTCTTGGAATATGTTCTGTAAACCACCTACATTGGACTCATGAGGCAGACTTCTGGGTTTTACCCAGAAATTGCTGGAAATGTAATTTGTAGTGAGCCTTTACATATTTCACATACAAGGTAACTGAGGCTCAGGAAGGCCTGTTTCCGAGGCTACGCAGCGAGGACTAGTTGGGCTTCCCTGGTGGCTCAGATGGTACAGCTTGCCTAGTCACCGCGAAGTTCAGCACAGACCTCAGCTGGAGTCGGTACCCGGGCTCTGAGGTTCATTCTGTTTCCACCCTTCCAGGTGTCTGTCATTTTATCCCCTCTTTGTATAGAGAGGCTAGACTGGCAATGTTTATGTTGTTGTGGCTTTGATGTTTTTATTTTTTAAAAGTTTTCTGGTATTTTTCTTTTTTTAGTTTTTTTATGGGACAAACTTTCTAATAGAATAAAAAAGGAAGCCATCTACAATATTTCATTTCACCAGGTCAACTGTTATTATTCATAATGTTTCTAACTGGTACGTTGATCTTCCCTTCATCCTGTGAGAAGTACTCCTTTGTGTAACTTTCAGTATTTTCCTAGGTATATGAAGAAAGACAAGACAAGCATGGTATAGTAAAATGTCCACGATTGATACATCTGGGTGAGATATTCTTGGGCTCTACTTTTTAAACATTTATTTTTTGACCTGGATCCTGTGTCTTGGCGTTATAAGGCACAACCCAGAAACAAACATCTATCTTATTCAAACAAACAAAACAAATCCCAACCCCCACCCCCACCAACAAAAATACCCCATGAGTAGTTATGAATGTGTTTGTTGGAGCCAGATTGTCTGGGTCCAAGTCCAGCTCCACTGCTTGCTAATTAGGCAGGTTATTTAAAGTTGTCTGTGTCTCAGTGGTAAAGAATCAGCCTGCCCATGTAGGAGATGTGGGTTTGATCCCTGGATTGGGAAGATCCCCTGGAGAAGGAAATGGCCACCCATTCCAGTATTCTTACTTGGAGAATTCCATGGACAGAGGAGCCTGGTGGGCTACAGTCCATGGTGTTGCAAAGAGACACGATGAGCATTTAACACTTTCACTTTTTCTTTTCAGGGTCAAACTAGGCATGAATCTGTGTTTATAGAATAAACAAGCTATAAGAAGAGCATTGAAAAAAGGGAGTTTATTCGTTTAAGTGCAGACTGCTTGTGCTAGCAGAAGCAAGAGTAACCTCTGGGGCTTTCTGTCTGTGAGAGCCTGGGTAACGCTGCTGTCACTCTGAGGTCAGAGAGGGAGCAGTGAGTGGATGTTGGCCTGGTAGCTGGGGACCAAGGTTCCTGGTTGTGTGATATCTCTGCTTTCAGTTTTCCCATCTGCAAAAGAGGGTTTGATTTTAAAGGACTGTTTTGGCTCTAGAATTTTCAAGTAAGCATTGCCTTGAAAAGTTCTTTGAATTTAAGTGGAAATCATTCATGACCACTTCAGTTTTCATTTCTAATACAGCAAGCAGATATTTGTTGATATGCCAGCCCTCTGATGACTGTTTATTCAGACCTTGCCCTCACCTTTAGAGTCTGATGCACCTGGATCTATCTGGGTGAAGATGTCTGCCTTCCTGAATGGATTCTGGTGCATTCACTCGTTCAGTACATATTGATATTGTATTTATGTGCTATGCTGTAGGCTAGGCTCTGGATATACAGTGATGAGCAAAGCAGTCACAGTCTCTGCCTCCTGGCACAGTGAGTCTCATGGGTACGTGAGACAGCCAGTGAACAAATAGAGCAGAAGTCCCCAGCCTCCAGGATCTGATGCCTTATAATCTGAGGTGGAGCTGATATAGTAATAGAAATAAAATGTATAACAAATGTAATGTGCTAGAATCATCCTGAAACCATCTGCTCCTCCCCAGTCTATGGAAAATTGCCTTCCCTGAAACCAGCCCCTGGTGCCAAAAAGATTGGGTACCACTGAAGTAAAGAAATATTAATAAAAGAATATATAATTATAAAATTATGTCAGGCATATTATGATAGGCAGGGCTTCCCTGGTGGCTCAGCAGTAAAGAATCTGCCTGTAATGCAGGAAACACTACATTATAGACACCCTGTAATACAGGGTTTGATCCCTGGGTTGGGAAGATCCCTTGGAGAAGGAAACAGCAGCCCACTCCAGTATCTTTGCCTGGAAAATCCCCTAGACAGAGGAGCCACTGGGTTGCAAGAGTTGGACATGACTTAACGACTAAAAAACAATTATGA
Source organism: Dama dama (assembly GCF_033118175.1). Lineage (NCBI taxonomy): Eukaryota > Metazoa > Chordata > Mammalia > Artiodactyla > Cervidae > Dama > Dama dama. The sequence goes on from NC_083705.1 coordinate 17,241,633, forward strand.
TAGGCTAGCTAAGAGGTTTCTGAGGAGATGCATTTAATCACTCATGTAGAGTAAGAAAGAACCAGCCACTTGAAGAGTTGATGGAGCTGGAGAGTGATCCAAGTGAAGGGACTACCCTGTACAGAGCTGCAATTGCCAAGAGTTCTTGTTAGAGTTGGTGTTTCATGTTCTTCTCATGAATATAGCAACTTAAAACCTTTTTCTAATATTTTTTTGGAAAAAACTGCCCAAAATAGGAAAAACATTAAAAAATTGTAGAAATAAGTGTATTGATTATAAAAGAGCTGGAAAATATAGATGTCACAGGGGAATAAACCCCCTCTTATTACATCCAGATATAATTACTTTGATATTTAAAAAATTTCTTCTTATTAAAGTATAGTTGATTTACAATGTTATGTTAGTTCCTCGTGTATAGAGAAGTGATTTACTTTAATATATATATTAAATTCTATATCTTCTTTTTAATATTCTTTTCATTATAGTTTATTATAAGATGTTGAATATAGTTCTCTCTGCTATACAGTAACCTTGTCATTTACCTGTTTTATATGTAGCAGTTTGTATCTGCTAGTCCTAAATTCCTGACTTATCCCTTCCCCAGACCCTTTCCCCTTTGGTAATCATAAATTTGTTTTTTATGTCAGTGAGTCTATCTCTGTTTTGTAAAGAAATTCATTTGTATCATATTTTATTTTTTTGCACATTTATTGCAGTATTTTTAAAATTGAAGTATAGTTGATTTACAATGCTGTTTTAGGTTTAAGCAATGTGATTCAGTTGTATATATAAGTATGTAACTATATCTTTTTCAGAGTCTTCCCTTATAGTTTATTACAAGGTATTGAGTATAGTTCCCTCTGCTATACAGAAGGTCCTTGTTGGTTATCTATTTGGTATATAGTAGTGTGTATATTACTATTTATAAACATATATAGTGTATATATAAAAAAGTGTGTATATGTTAATCCCAAACTCCTGATTTGTGCCTCCCATGTCCTATCCCCTTTGGTAACCATAAGCTTGTTTTCTGTGTCTGTTTCTATTTTGTATATAAGTCCTTTTGTATCATTTCTTTTTTTTTTTTTTTAGATTTCACATGCAAGCAATATCATGTGATATTTGCCTTTCTCTGTCTGGCTTACTTCACTTAGTATGACAAACTCATGTTGCTGCAAATGGCATTATTTCATTCTTTTTATGGCTGAGTAATATTCCATTGTGTAAATATACCACATCCTCTTTACCCATTCATTGTTGATGAATATTTAGATTGCTTTTACGTCTTGGCTATTGTAAATAGTGCGGCAATGAACATTGGGGTGCATGTATCTTTCTGAATTAGGATTTTCTCTGAATATATGCCCAGAAATGGGATTGCTGGATCATATGACAACTCTATTTTTAGTTTTTTAAAGAACCTCCATCTTGTTTTCCCTAGTGGCTGCACCAATTTATACTTCCTCTAACAGTGTAGGAGGATTCTTTTTTTTCCCATACCTTCTCCAACGTTTATTATTTGCAGATATTTTAAAGATGGCCATTCTGACCAGTGTGAGGTGAAACCTCATTATAATTTTGATTTGCGTATCTCTGATAATTTTTGATATTGAGCATCTTTTCATGTGCCCATTGGCCATCTGAATGTCTTCTTTGGAAAAATGTCTATTTAGGTCTTCTGCCCACTTTTTGATTGGGTTGTTTGATGTTTTATTTTATTGAGTTGTATGAGTTGTTTGCACATTTCGGAAATTAATCCCTTGCCAGTAGTTTCATTTGCAAATATTTCCTCCCAGTCTGTAAGTTGTCTCTTGGTTTAGTTTATAGTGATTCCTTTGTTGTGCAAAAGCTTGTAAGTTTGATTGGTCCCATTTGTTTATTTCTATTGCTTTGGAAGACTGAGCTAAGAAAAATGTTTTGTCTATGTTCTCTTCTAGGAGCTTTATGGTGGTGAGCCTTATATTTAAATCTTTAAGCCATTTTTAGTTTATTTTTGTGTATAGTGTGAGAGAGAGTTTTAGCTTCATTGATTTACATGCAGCTGTCCAGCTTTCTGATCACCACTTGCTAAAGAGACTATCTTTTCTCCATTGCATATTTTTGCCTCCTTTGTCAAAGATTAATTGACTGTACATGTGTGGGTTTATTTCTGGGCTCTCTATTCTGTTCCCATGATCCATGTCTTTTCTTTTTTTTCAATACCACTCTGTTTTGATTACTGTAGCTTTATAATGGTATTGTCTGGACTCTGGGAAACTTATGCCTCCAACTTTGTTCTTTCCTCAGGATTGCTTTGGCAATTTTGGGTCTTTTATGGTTCCATATAAATTTTAGAATTATTTGTTCTGGTTCTGTGAAAAATGTTGTGGGCAATTTGATAGAGTTGCATTAAATATGTAGATTGCTTTCAATAGTATGGTCATTAATTCTTCCAGTCTAAGAGTGTGGGCTATCTTTCCATCTCTGTATTATTTTCAATTCCTTTATCAATATTTTAGAGTTCTCAGCTGTATGAATCTTTCTTTGGTCAGGTTTATTCCTAAGTATTTTATTTTTTGGTACAATTTTAAAAGGGATTTTTAAAAAAAACTTTCCCTTCCTCATATTTCATTGTTAGTGTAAATAAATGACACTGACTTTTATATATTAATTTTGCATCCTGTTTCCTTGCTGAATTTATCAGTTCTAGTACTTTAGTGTGGACTGTTTAGTGTTTTATATATAGACTATCATGTCATAGTCATATAATGACAATTTTACCTTTTCCCTTCCAACTTGGAAACCTTTTATTTCTTTGTTTTGTCTGATTACTATGGCTAGGACTTCCAATACTATGTTGAATAGAGATGGTGAGAGTGGGCATCCTTGTCTTGTTCTAGATTTTAGTGGGACATTTTCCACCATTGAGTATTATGTTAGCTGTGGGTTATGTTGCGATATGTTCCCTCTAATAATTTGGTAAGAGCTTTTAAAAAAAAAATCGTGAATGGATGTTGAATTTTATCAAATACTTTTTCTGCTTCTGTTGAGTTTATCTTGTGGTTTTGCCTTTTCTTTTGTTGATGTGGTGTATCACATTATTTGATTTGCATATGTTAAACCATCCTTGTGACCTTGGGATGAATCCAACTTGGTTGTGGTGTATGATCTTTTTTATGTGTTATTGGACTCAGTTTCCTAATATTTTGTTGAGAATTTCTGTATTTATATTCATCAAAGATATTGGCCTGTAATTTTGGGAGGGTAGTAGTAACTTTGCCTGATTTTGGTATCAGGGTAATGATGGCTTCATACTGTTCATGGGGCTCTCAAGGCAAGAATACTGAAGTGGTTTGCTATTCCTTTCTCCAGTGGACAAAGTTTTGTCAGAATTCTCCACCATGACCCCTCTGTTTTGGGTGGCACTACATGGATGAGCATGGCTCATGGTTTCATTGAATTAGACAAGGCTGTGGTCCATGTGATCAGTTTGATTAGTTTTCTGTGACTGTGGTTTTCATTGCTGACATCCGTTGGATCATAGAAAAAGCAAGAGAGTTCTAGAAAAACATCTACTTCTGCTTTATTAACTACACCACAGTCTTTGACTGTGTGGATCACAACAAACTGTGGAAAATTCTTAAAGAGATGGGAATACCAGACCACCTTATCTGTCTCCTGAGAAATCTGTATGCAGGTCAAGAAGCAACAATTAAAACTGGACGTGGAAAAACAGACTGGTTCCAAATCGGGAAAGGAGTACATTGAGGCTGTATATTGTCACCCTGCTTATTTAACTTATATGAATGAATAGCCCCAGGTCATTCACCTTAAAACCTAAATAAAGAAATAATCGGCCAACTAGAGGTATAGAATTGGTATAGAATTTAAAGACTCAAGAGACAGTTTTCTATAACAGGTTAACCTGGGGTATCCTCTAATGCACATTAATGAAGTCTCCTTTATGTACAGTTGGGAAGGTCCCCTGGAGGAGGAAATGGTGACCCACTCCAATATTTTTGCCTAGAGAATCCCATGGACAGAGGAGCCTGGTGGGCTACAGTCCATGGGGTCGCAAAAAGTCAGACACGACTGAGTGACTAATACTTAGAGTACATCATGTGAAATGCTAGGCTGGATGAAGAACAAGCTGGAATCAAAACTGCTGGGAGAAATATCAATAACCTCAGATATGCAGATGACACCACCCTTATGACATAAAGTGAAAAAGAACTAAAGAGCCTCTTAATGAAAGTGAAAGAGGAGAGTGAAAAAGTTGGCCTAAAATTCAACATTCAGAAAACTAAGATCATGGCATCCAGTCCCATCACTTCATGGCAAATAGGGGAAACAATGGGAACAGTGAGAGACTTTATTTTTTGGGCTCTAAAATCACTGCAGATGGTGACTACAGCCATGAAATTAAAAGATGCTTGCTCCTTGGAAGAAAAGCTGTGACCAATCTAGACAGTATATTAAAAAGCAGAGACATTACTTTGCCAACAAAGGTCCATCTAGTCAAAGCTATGGTTTTTCCAGTAGTCATGTATGGATGTGAGAATTGGACTATAAAGAAATATACAAGTAACTCCTGGAACTCAATTCCAGAAAAATAAATGACCCAATCAAAAAGTGGGCCAAAGAACTAAATAGACATTTCTCCAAAGAAGACATACAGATGGCTAACAAACACATGAAAAGATGCTCAACATCATTCATTATCAGAGGAATGCAAATCAAAACCACAATGAGGTACCATTTCACGCCAGTCAGGATGGCTGCTATCCAAAAGTCTACAAGCAGTAAATGCTGGAGAGGGTATGGAGAAAAGGGAACCCTCTTACACTGTTGGTGGGAATGCAAACTAGTACAGCCACTATGGAGAACAGTGTAGAGATTCCGTAAAAAACTGGAAATAGAACTGCCATATGACCCAGCAATACCACTGCTGGGCATACACACTGAGGAAACCAGAATTGAAAGAGACACGTGTACCCCAATGTTCATCACAGCACTATTTATAATAGCCAGGACATGGAAGCAACCTAGATGCCCATCAGCAGACAAATGGATAAGAAAGCTGTGGTACATATACACAATAGAATATTACTCAGTCATTAAAAAGAATACGTTTGAATCAGTTCTAATGAGGTGGATGAAACTGGAGCCGATTATACAGAGTGAAGTAAGCCAGAAAGAAAAACACCAATACAGCATACTAACGCATATATATGGAATTTAGAAAGATGGTAATGATAACCCTGTATGTGAGACAGCAAGAGAGACACAGATGTATAGAACAGTCTTTTGAACTCTGTGGGAGAGGGCGAGGGTGGGATGATATGGGAGAATGGCATTGAAACATGTAAATTATCATATGTGAAACGAATCACCAGTCCAGGTTTGATGCATGATACAGGATGCTCGGGGCTGGTGCACTGGGATGACCCAGAGGGATGGGGTGGGAAGGGAGGGGGGAGGGGGGGTTCAGGATGGGGAACACATGTACACCCATATATGTATATTTTCATGTCAATGTGTGGCAAAACCAATACAATATTGTAAAGTGGAAAAAAAAAAGAAAAGAAAGCTGAGTGCTGAAGAACTGATGCTTTTGAACTGTGCTGTTGGAGAAGACTGGAGAGTCCTCTGGACAGCAAGGAGATCCAACCAGTCCATCCTAAAGGAAATCAGTCCTGAATATTCATTGGAAGGACTGATGTTGAAGCTGACACTCCAATACTTTGGCCACCTGATGTGAAGAACTGACTCATTGGAAAAGACCCTGATGCTGGGAAAGGTAGGAGGAGAAGGGGATGACAGAGAATGAGATAGTTGGATGACATCACCAACTCAATGGACATGAGTTTGAGTAAGCTCGGGAGTTGGTGATGGATGGGGAAGCCTGGCGTACTGCAGTCCATAGGGTCACAAAGAGTTGGACACGACTGAGTGACTGAACTGAACTGAATGATGGCTTCGTAGAATAATTTTGAGAGTGTTCCCTCCTCTTCAGTCTTTTGGAAGTGTTTGAGAAGAATCAGTATAAATTCTTCTCTGTACGTTTGGTAGAGTTCTCCAGTGAAGCTAAATGGTCCTGGACTTTTGTTTGCTGGGCATTTTTTAAAATTACAGATTCTATTTTACTTCCTGTGATTAGTCTGTTCAAATTATCAATTTCTTCTTGATTCAGTTTTGGTGGGCTGTATGTTCCTAGAAACTTGCTATTTCTTTTAGATTGTCCAATTTGTTCACATGTAATTGTTCATAGTATTCTCTTATGTCTTTTTAGTATTTCTGTGATATCAGTTGTTACTTTTCCTCTTCCATTTCTTATTTTTTCATTTCGGTCCTGTCTCTTTTTTTCTTGGTGTACTTGGCCAGAGGTTTGTTGCTTTTTTTTTCTCCTTTCAAAGAACCAGTTTTTGGTTTCATTGATTTTTTTCTATTTTTGAAAATCTCTATTTTGTTTATTTCCTCTCTAATCTTTATTAGTTACTTCCATCTGCTAACTTTAGGTTTTGTTGTGCTTATTTTTCTAATTCTTTTAGGTGGTAGGTTAGATTGTTTATTTGGGAGTTTTCTTATTTTTTAAGGAAGGCTTATATCATTATGAACTTCTGTCTAAGCACTGCTTTTACTACATCATATAGATGTTGTATGGTTGTGGTTTCATTGTCATTTGGCACAAGGTATTTTTTAATTTCCTTTTTTATTTTATTGTTGACCAGTTGGGTTTTTAGTAGCATGTTGTTTAGTCTCCATGTAATTTTTTTCTCATTTCTCTTTCTCTTGTTGATTACTATAAATAGTTTCATGCTGTTGTGATCAGAAGAGATGCTTGAAATAATTTCTGTGATTTTAAATGTGATGAGGCTTGTTTTGTTCCTTAGTATGAGATCTATTCTAGAGAGTGTTCTATGTGCACTTGAAAAGAAAATGTTTTTGCTTTGGTTTCTTTTTCTTTGGATGCAATGTTCTGAAAATACCAGTTAAATCTAACTGTTCTATTGGGTCATTTATGGTCTCTGTTGCCTTACTGATTCTCTGTCTGGAAGATCTGTCCATTGATACCAGTGGGGTGTTGAAGAGTCTTACTATTATTGTATTCCCTTTAATTTCTCCCTTTATGTCTGTGTTGTTCAGTTGCTCAGTCGTGTCCAACTCTGCGACCCCATGGACTATGGCATGGCTGTGTTAGTATTTATGTATTTAGGTGCTCCTATATTGGGATACATATGTATTAACAAGTGTAATATTTTCTTCTTGTATTGATCCCTTTATGATTATGTACTGTCCCTCTTTATATTTCTTCATAGACTTTGTTTTAAAGTCTGTTTCATCTGATATGAGTATTGCTACCCCCACTTTCTTGTAATTTCTATTTGCAAGAAATATCTTTTTCCATCCACTCACTTTCAATCTGTGTGTGTTCTTTGCCCTAAAGTGGATCTGATAGGCAGCATATTATATGCTGTTCTTGTTTTATTGTCCAATCTGTCACTCCATGTATTTTGATTGGAGCATTTTGTCCATTGACATTTAAAGTAATTATTGATAAATATGTATTTATTGTCATTTTAAACCTTGTTTTCCAGTTGATTTTATATTTCTTCTTTGTTCCTTTCTTTTTCTTTTTGTTTTTCCTTTTGCAGTTTGATGGTTTTCTTTTGTATTGTACTCATGTTCTTTTCTTTTGGCTTTTGTGAATCTATTGTATGTTTTTGATTTGTGGTTACCCTGTTTTTCAAGTATGTTAACCCATTACTCTACCTATTTTCTTTTTTTTCAATAGTTTAATTTACTTATTCATTTTTGGATGTGCTGGGTATTTGTTGCTTCATGGACTTTCTTTAGCTGTGGCAAGTGGGGGTTACTCTCTAGTTGCGGCGTGTGGGCCTCTCATTGTGGTGGCTTCTCTTGTTGTGGAGCATGGGCTCTAGGATGCATGGGCTTCAGTAGTTGTAGTTTCTGGGCTCTAGAGCACAGGCTTAATAGTTGGAGTGCACAGGTTTAGTTGCTGTGTGGCTTGTGGGATCTTCCTGGATCAGGGATCAAATCAATGTCTCCTGCATTGGCAGGTGAATTCTTCACCACTGAGCCACTAGTTCAGTTCAGTTCAGTCTCTCAGTCGTGTCTAGCTCTTTGCAACCCTGTGAACCACAGCACGCCAGGCCTCCCTCTCCATCACCAACTCCCAGCTTCCACCCAAACCCATGTCCATTGAGTTGGTGATGCCATCCAACCATCTCATCCTCTGTTGTCCCCTTCTCCTCCTGCCCTCAATCTTTCCCAGCATCAGGGTCTTTTCCAATGAGTCAGCTCTTCGCATCAGGTGGCCAAAGTATTGGAGTTTCAGCTTCAACATCAGTCCTTCCAATGAACACCCAGGGCTGATCTCCTTTAGGATGGACTGGTTGGATTTCCTTGCAGTCCAAGGGACTCTCAAGAGTCTTCTCCAACACCACAGTTCAAAAGCATCAATTCGTCAGCGCTCAGCTTTCTTTATAGTCCAACTGTCACATCCATACATGACCACTGGAAAAACCATAGCCTTGACTAGACAGACCTTTGTTGGCAAAGTAATATCTTTGCTTTTTAATATTCTGTCTAGGTTGGTCATAACTTTCCTTCCAAGGAGTAAACATCTTTTAATTTCATGACTGCAATCACCATCTGCAGTGATTTTGGAGCCCAGAAAAATAAAGTCAGCCACTGTTTCCACTGTTTCCCCATCTATTTGCCATGAAGTGATGGAACCGGATGCCATGATCTTAGTTTTCTGAATGTTGAGCTTTAAACCAACTTTTTCACTCTCTTCTTCACTTTCATCAGTTCAGTTCAGTTCAGTTGCTCAGTCGTGTCCGACTCATTGTGACCCCATGAATCACAGCACACCAGGCCTCCCTGTCCATCACAAACTCCCGGAGTTTACTCAAACACATGCCTATCGAGTCGATGATGCCATCCAGCCATCTCATCCTCTGTCGCCCCCTTCTCCTCCTGCCCCCAATCCCTCCCAGCATCAGGGTCTTTTCCAATGAGTCAACTCTTTGCATGAGGTGGCCAAAGTATTGGAGTTTCAGCTTCAGCATCAGTCCTTCCAATGAGCACCCAGGACTGATCTCCTTTAGGATGGACTGGTTGGATCTCCTTGCAATCCAAGGGACTCTCAAGAGTCTTCTCCAACACCACAGTTCAAAAGCATCAAGAGGCTCTTTAATTCTTCATTTTCTGCCATAAGGGTGGTGTCATCTGCATATCTGAGGTTATTGATATTTCTCCTAGCAGTCTTGATTCCAGCTTGTGCTTCTTCCAGCCCAGCGTTTCTCATGAGAAGGAAATGGCAACCCACTCCAGTACTCTTGCCTGGAAAATTCCATGGATGGAGGAGCCTGGTAGGCTACAGTCCACGGGATCGCAAAGAGTTGGACACGACTGAGCAACTTCACACACTCTGCATATAAGTTGAATAAGTAGGGTGATAATATACAGCCTTGACATACTCTTTTTCCTATTTGGAACCAGTCTGTTGTTCCATGTCCAGTTCTAACTGTTGCTTCCTGATCTGCATACAGATTTCTCAAGAGGCAGGTCAGGTGGTCTGGTATTCCCATTTCTTTCAGAATTTTCCACAGGGATACCTGGTATTTTCTTTAGACTGATAGTCATATAGGCTCAAACACATTCTAAAAAATAATCTATAGTTTCTCACTCACTTCCTCCACATTTTATTATTTTGATGTCTTCTTTTATATTTTCATGTTTATCCTTTTTCTGTTCATTGTAGTTTTCATCACTCTCATGAGAATTATTTTTTTAACCTGTGTACTGGCTTATTTAAGTGATTTATTTTCCAATTGTGATTTTCTCTTTTCTATAGTTTCTTGCTTCTTTTCTACTTAGAAAAGACCTTTCAATATTTCTTTTAGAATAGGTTAATATTGCTGTATTTTTTTAGTTTTTGCTAAAACTACAAGATTAATTTTTTCTTTCTTTTTTTTGGCTAAGCAACAAGATAATCTTGCGTAGAATATCCTAGGTTGAAATTTTTTTCCCTTTCAGGGCTTTGAGTGTATCTTGCCACTCCCTTCTGGCCTGCAACATTTCTGTAAAGAAGTCAGTTGATAACCTTGTAGGGGTTCCTTTGTAACTAACTCTTTCTTTTTTTCTTTCTGCCTTTAGAATCCTCTCTTTATCCTTAGCTTTTACCATTTTAATTATAAGATATCTTAGAGTAGGTTTGTTTGGGTTCATCTTGTTTGGGACTCACTGTGCTTCCTGTACTTGGATATCTTTTTCCTTTATAGGTTTGGGAAGTTTTTAGCCACCATTTCTTTAAATTCAGTTTAAATCCTCTTTTTTCTTTTCTTCACCTTCTGGCATTTCTTCTGTGTGTAGATTGGCATGCTTTATATTATTCCGTAGGTCTCATATATTGCTTTCATTTTTTTCACTTGTCTTTCTGTCTTCTGTTCTAATTGGGTGATTTCCATTATTCTGTCTTCCAGATCATTTATTTGTTCTTCTGCATTATTCAGTTTGCTATTTATTGCCTTTAGTTTGGCTTTTGTCTTGGCAAACAAGTTTTCTAATTTTAATTGGCTCTTCTCTCTATAGCTTCTAGTTACATTTTACAGTAATCTGCATTTCTACTGATAGTCTCCCTTAATTCTTTCAGTATTTTATTCCCTCCTTTTTAAATTTGGGATCTGGTAGACTAGAGTAGTTGTTTGGTTGCTGAGTCACGTCCAGCTCTTTGCAACCCCATAGACTGCTGCACACCAGGTTCCTCTGTCCTCCACTGTCTCCTTGAATTTACTCAGGTTCATGTCCATTGAGTTGGTGATACTATCTAACTATCTCATCCTCTGCCACCCCCTTCTCCTTCAATCTACTCAGCTTCAGAGTCTTTTCCAGTGAGTTAGCTCTTCGCATCAGGTGACCAAAGTACTGAAGCTTCAGCTTCTGTTTTATTGTTTGTTCTTTCAGAGGAATTTTCTTGATCTTTTAGTTGAGAGTGGTTCCTCTTCTTCTTCACTTATATTTCTCTGACTCTATGAGGTTAGGAGAAACTGTTATCTACTGTAGTCTTGATGGTCTGTTTTTAATGTGGAAATATCCCACAAAAAACATCCCTGTGTTGGTTGCATGAATCTAATATTTTTGGTGTGAGGGCTGTTTTTAATATGGGTGACTGCCATGTCTTTTTTCGGTGTGTGCTGGCTATTATCCCCTTGATTGTTGGTGTGATTGGTATTGTGGTGACCAGAGCTGGCACCGGATATTGAGCAGGGCCTCCTGTTTGCTCTGTGGTTGTCAGAGCCCTGTCTGGTACGGGGTCTGCTCCCTAGCTGTTGGAGCAGAAACCCCCAGGTCCATTTCTGAGCTGCGGTGTGAGGTAGATGGGACTGGAGTACTTCTACTGGGAGAGGAGCCACTGTGTGTCCTCTACAGGCCGTGTCTACTGGGAGGTGCGCTCCACGGTGTCACCAGCCACCTGTTTGCAGTGTGGGCTCACAGAGTGTGCTGTTGGCAGTACCCCAGCCCCACCTCAAACAAGGGAATGAAGGCAGTCAGTCTAGGTGCCCCTTAGGCACTGCGTTCCCAAAGTCACCAGCCAGATTCATTGGCACAGATTTGCTGAAGTCAGACCCCAGGATAGCTATAGTCATGCACCTGGACCTGCTGTAGGAGCTTCGCAATTAGCTTAGACCCCGGCCCCACCTCCACATGCTCATGTGCGCACAAAGCTTGTAACGTTGGACCTGCCCTAACCATGAGAGCACCAGTAATTTGCTCAAATGTCCTGCAGGAACTGAGCTTACAAAGCTATTGGCAGTGCATAAATCCGTGGCCTAGCACAGCCACTGGGAGATGGCTCGGATTTCAGCCCTGCTTCTGAAGTTGGGCGGGGGCGGGGTTGGGGGTGGGGAGGTGCGGCCTGGGATGGGCTCAGATTTCAGCCCCACCTCGGTGTGGGCACACCCCGCTGGTGCTTGCAGGCTCCCAGAACCCACAGAGGTGGGGCTGTGCCTGCTACGGACTGCTGAGAACAAGACTGCTATGCAGGGCCTCACCTCTCTTTGCACCCATTAGCAATGTGGCTCCTACGGCAGACCCCGGGTCTGTCCTATGTCTGCTTCCGATTGCAGCTCAAACCACACTCCAGCGCCTTCAGACGGTCTCTGTGCAGCAAACCCCAGTCCTCTCCCCAGGTCTGTCCACTGAAGCCCAAGCTTTCAGCACTCAGCCCCCATGCACACCATGGATGCACGTCCTGGGCTGGGGAGTGCAGGGAGGCAGGCAGGACCCTCTGTGCTGGTCTCTCTGTTCTGCCTGCTGGAGTCCAATTGCTGCATTCTCCTCTGAGACCCTGAAGCTTCCCCTCTGTCCCAGCTGATCTCCCAGCCAATGAAGGGGGTTCCTAGGGTGAGGCAAAATTTCCTCTTTGACAGCTCCCTCCTTCCATCCCAATTCCTATTTTCTTTCATCCTGCCCAGTTACATGATGATCTTTCTTGCAGTTTTGCTTGTGTAAGTTTTCCTAGTATTCAATAGGTATTCTGTGAGAATTGTTTCACATGTATAATTATTTTTAATGTATTTGTGGGAGGAGGTAAATTCCATGTCCTTCTTTTCTGCCATCTTGATCTCTGCCTCCACTTTGATATTATTGGACCTTATATCTGTATCACTCTCCATGTCTCTGCCTCTGTTGCTCTCTATTTAACTCGGTATCTATATCCATATTTCCATATCTATATCTCTCTACAAGGAAGCACATAGCTTGTATTATTTTACAACTTGCTTTTTTAAATTTGTTAAGCAAATCCTAGGCATCATTTCGTTTCATCTGTCTTTTAGAATACATATATCTTTTTCCTATGAGTGTTCATACTGCACTGAGATGGTGAGGAAAAGTGACAATAATGTTGGTATCAGTTGTTGCATTTGGGTCACAGAGAATAATTGAGCATTTCTTATCCTAATACCTTTCTGGTAATAGCAACAGCAGTCACTAATGTTTCTATAACGATTATAACCTTTTCACTCTCATTTCCTCATTTTATTCACTTCTTATTTCATTAGGAAGCTTTTCTGTAGATGAGGAAAGAGGGTTCAGAGAAATGACAAGACTTCCTTAAATTGACATAAAACAGTGTCAGTCTAGGTCTGAATCCAGTGCTCCATCTGCATCCAAGAAGATGCTTTGGAATTTTAATTAGGTATTAATTAATAATTTGGATTGGAAGTATTCTCTTATCAAGACAGAACAGGCAAGACTGAGGTAAATATTTGATGATACATTTAATAAGATTCTACTTTTAAGAACTTAATGCCAAATATACAATATAAAGTAATTATTCTCCTCTGAAATTATAAATACACCCTTAAATTTAGAAAAGATTACTTACCAACTGAACCTAATGGGTTTCATTTCTGCCTGAGTTTTTGGACATTTTTGTAAAGTAACGTACATGGTCTTCCCTAGCATACAAATTTGATAACAAATTTTAAGCTTGAAACCATATTGTTAAGTAAGAACAAAGAGCTAGAAATATGATCTATGGAAAGGTAGACAACAGTGGGCGTGCCTCCTTTCCAGCAGGGGAAATCAAGCTTTTCTCCTTGTTATTCCTGTCTATCAGAGGAAACTGATTACTGAGATGTGTTTTGAATAGCTCATCTAAAATGGCTCGAGGCAAGCAGACACTTGAGGTTTTATAATCAACCTTTGGGCTTCTATGGATCATTCTTATGCACAGAAGGCAGCTTTGACAGGCTGACGCTCACACACGTTTTGCTGAGGGATTAAATTGGTTATATGTTGTTAAAAGGTTTTCTATCTGGGTTGCCAGATTTCCAGAGAGAGAGAGATAAACAAGTATTGTTTAACTTGAAAATTTCCATGATAAGTAAGGTGAAAAGACAGCCCTCAGATTGGGAGAAAATAATAGCAAATGAAGAAACAGACAAAGGATTAATCTCAAAAATATACAAGCAACTCCTGCAGCTCAATTCCAGAAAAATAAATGACCCAATCAAAAAATGGGCCAAAGAACTAAACAGACATTTCTCCAAAGAAGACATACAGATGGCTAACAAACACATGAAAAGATGCTCAACATCACTCATTATTAGAGAAATGCAAATCAAAACCACAATGAGGTACCATTACACGCCAGTCAGGATGGCTGCTATCCAAAAGTCTACAAGCAATAAATGCTGGAGAGGGTGTGGAGAAAAGGGAACCCTCTTACACTGTTGGTTGGAATGCAAACTAGTACAGCCGCTATGGAAAACAGTGTGGAGATTTCTTAAAAAACTGGAAATAGAAGTGCCATATGACCCAGCAATCCCACTTCTGGGCATACACACTGAGGAAACCAGATCTGAAAGAGACACGTGCACCCCAATATTCATCGCAGCACTGTTTATAATAGCCAGGACATGGAAGCAACCTAGATGCCCATCAGCAGACGAATGGATAAGGAAGCTGTGGTACATATACACCATGGAATATTACTCAGCCATTAAAAAGAATTCATTTGAACCAGTCCTAATGAGATGGATGAAGCTGGAGCCCATTATACAGAGTGAAGTAAGCCAGAAAGATAAAGAACATTACAGCATACTGACACATGTATATGGAATTTAGAAAGGTGATAACGATAACCCTATATGCAGAACAGAAAAAGAGACACAGAAATACAGAACAGACTTTTGAACTTTGTGGGAGAATGTGAGGGTGGGATATTTGAAAAGAACAGCATGTATACTATCTATGGTGAAACAGATCACCAGCCCAGGTGGGATGCATGAGACAAGTGCTCGGGCCTGGTGCACTGGGAAGACCCAGAGGAATCGGGTGGAGAGGGAGGTGGGAGGGGGGATCGGGATTGGGAATACATGTAAATCCATGGCTGATTCATATCAATGTATGACAAAACCCACTGGGAAAAAAAAATAATAATAATAAAAATTAAAAAAGAAAAAAAAAAAAAGAAAATTTCCATGAAACTTCTAGTATTAATAACTTTTATTTTCATAGTGCTTTGAAATTTATTAAGAGCTTTTAATTATTTTATTAACAACACTTCACTGAATTTGGCATTATTTTTACTTTCATTTCTTAGATAAGGAAATTGAGACTAAGATTAGAGTGACTGAAAACTATTTTTCAAGCACAGGTCCAGTGTTTGCTGTAGCAAAATCTTTGCCTTGCATACTCAGCAATCATAATGAACAATGATTTCAGTTTAAGGGCTGATCCTTTCATGAATCAATGGTGAGGTCTCTCTTTGATGATAAAGGTTACCCAAAGAGGAAAGCGTCTGGTATACTACTTTTTGTGCTTCTGGCTCTACTGAGGGGAATGCCTTTTGGTTCCAGGGAAGATTTGTCACTTCACAGGCAGTCCCCATGAGAGCCCATGGTTTGCATAGGAGTCTAAACACTGCCTGACATTCTGATCAGAAGCAATCTTCCTGGAGGCTACAAGCACCTTGCACCTTTTGGTTCAGTTTCAAACTGGAGGACAGGCTTGGAAAGAAAAGATCTTTCTCCTTCACCTCCCTGCAGAAACCTTGAGAAGATTCTTTGGTAGCGGTTCCCAAATTGCCCTTTGAGTGGTCTTGGAGTGGTCTGCAAGAAGTTAAGGGGGACCAAGCATGGCCTGTGAATGAAATAAAAGAAGTGTCTCCCATGGAAGTGTTACTATTTTTCAAGTAAATGAAGTTGCTATTGGACTTAATTAAAATAAAAATTAATTTAAGAGCAATGCCAAATGCTTAGTACCATTTTGTCATGGTATATGTTTGTAAGCAATGGTTATGAAAACTACTGCCACTGTCATGTGGAGAATGGCATTGTTTAATGTGAAAATCTCCTGTTATACAGAAAGGCCGGAAACGACTATTTACCCTCAGAGGAGCGCAGCATCAGAGGGCAGTTTCTTACATTCTTTTTCATACTGCCTAAAGTCGTAATATTTCCCATTGTTGATATGATGTAGGTTTTCCTCTTATGAGGACTGAGTCACAGGGATCCTTAAAGATCAGTTAGTCAGAGTCCTCATTTTAAAGATGAAGACCCTGAAGTTAGGAGAGGTGAAATGACTCACCCCAGGTCACACAGTTAAGGTAGGCTGAACCCATGCATGGAATCCTCTGACTCGTTGAATCCTCAGTACTCACTGTGATGCCACTACTTATAGTAGCCCTTGATTATGGCCTCATTATCTAAATCTACACAGTAGTCTTGTGAGGTAGATAGTATCATTTCCTCTTTATAGATGGAGAAGTTGAGGCATAAATAGTCATTAGGAAGTTGCCCAGAGTCATACATAAATTGCTACAGACTGAGTGGCTTCAACAACAGAAATTTATTTTTTTACGATTCTGGAGACTTGAAATCCAAGATAGAAGATGCAACAGAGGTTGGATTTCTGGTGAGGTTTCTCTTCTTAGCTTGCCGGTAGCCACTGTCTTGCCTCACATTGTCCTTTCTTTGTGCACACAGAAAGTGAGTTCTGATCTCTTTCTTCCTCTGCTTGCATGTGTACATGCTAAGTCAGTTTAGTTGTGTCTGACTCTTTGCGACTCTATGGACTGCAGCCCGCTAGGCTCCTGTATCCATGGGATTCTCCAAGCAAGAATACTGCAGTGGGTTTCCATGCCCTCCTCCAGGGGATACTTCCTTCCTCTTATAAAGACACTAATCCTATTGGATTAGGGACCCACCCTTATGTTCTCATTTAACCTTAATGAGACTTTTAAAGGTTCTATCTTCAAATATAATCACGTTGGCTGTTAGGGCTTCAACATATGGATTTTTTTTTCATTTATTTTTATTAGTTGGAGGCTAATTACTTCACAACATTGCAGTGGGTTTTGTCATACATTGACATGAATCAGCCATGAAGTTACATGTATTCCCCATCCCGATCCCCCCTCCCACCTCCTTCTCCACCCGATTCCTCTGGGTCTTCCCAGTGCACCAGGCCCAAGCACTTGTCTCATGCATCCCTCCTGGGCTGGTGATCTGTTTCACTATAGATAATATACATGCTGTTCTCTCGAAACATCCCACCCTCGCCTTCTCCCACAGAGTCCATATGGATATTTTTGAGGGGGATGAGAGGGGCACAATTCAATCTATAGTACTTTGTATTTCAAAATATTATCCAGAGACATGTAAAGTTTATGTGCCTATCAGCAATTCATGAAGAGTTTCCCCCTGTATCCTGTGTACCCTGTATCCAACACTGGGTATTACGATTTAAAAATATTTGTCAGTTTGATGTGCTAAAAAATGGTCTTTTGTGGTTCTAATTGTAATAGTTTTTCACACATGCATATATTTTTGTTTTATGGATTTCTTATTTATTCCACTTTTAAATTTTGTATTCGTTATTCAGCGGGCTTCCCAGGTGGCACTAGTGGTAAAAAACTCTGCCTGCCAATGCTGGAGATGTAAGAGATGTGAGTTCAGTCCCTGGCTTGGGAAGACCCTCTGGAGAAGGGAATGGCAATCCACTCTAGTATTCTTGCCTGGAGAATCCCATGGACAGAGGGGCCTGGCAGGCCTCAGTTCATAGGGTCACAAAGAGTCGGACACAACTAAAGCAACTAAGCACATTCATTATTCAGTATATATATGGGCAGATATACTTTTTGTCATATGTAGCAAAAAAAATATTGGACTTCCCAGGTGGCTCAGTGGTAAAGAATATGCTTGCCAATGTAGGAGATGGGTTTGATCCCTGGTCTGGGAAGATCCCCTACAGAAGGAAATGACAACTCACTCCAATATTCTTGCCTGAAAAACCCTGTGGTCAGAGGAGCTTGGTGGGGTGGGTTGTAGTCCACGGGATCACAAAGAGTTGGACACAACTTAGTGACTGAACAATAGCAACATAAAAATATTTTAAAGGTCATTTTTACTTTTAAATTCTGTTCAAGAGAATTATCTTTTTAATTTTGTTGTGATTTATTTCTTAGATACTATTATACCTTAAAAATGATTTTTAATTACCATAAATTATTTTTATCTCCCCTTTTTTATTTCATGCAGGAAATAAAAGTTTATTAAAGCAAACCTAAAAATATATTTTGATAAGCAAAAAAGGAAAATATCACTAGATGTAACCTCAGAAAATGTTTATTTGTATTTTCCTTCAAACGTTCCTATCCAAATACATATTTATTGTTCAATCACTTAGTCATGTCTGACTCTTTGTGGCCCCATGGACTGCAGCACGCCAGGCTTCCCTGTCCTTCACCATCTCCTAGAGCTTGCTCAAACTCATGTACATCGAGTCAGTGATGCCATCCAACCATCCTATCCTCTGTCATTCCCCTCTCTTCCTGCCTTTAATCTAGCATCAGGGTCTTTTCCAGTGAGTAAGTTCTTCGCATCAGGTGGCCAAAGTGTTGAAGCTTCAGCTTCAGCATCTGTCCTTCCAGTGAATATTCAGGGTTGATTTCTTTAGGATTGACTTGTTTTATCTACTTGCAGTCCAAGGGACTGAAAATACATATATGCAAATATAATACATATTATACACATATAAATGTATATATTAAAAAGTTGAGCAAAAATGGGATCATACTTGTATCAAATGCAAATTATGTGCAACCTGAAGCTCTTTGGCCCTGCTTTGCCTTGCTTCCCTAATGGGACTGTCTTGGCAAGTTTCACTGCTACCATTGTCCTTGCCACCTGAAAGAAGGGACACTGTGCCTGTCCTTGGGCTGCATTGGAACTGCAGAGGCTGTGGCACTCTCATTGGCTCTCTGGAGAGGCCGAGGAGGAAAGGGCTAATGCCCTTGACTTTGACTAGTGACAGGAAGGTAGGAAGGGACAGCAGAGAAACTGTTCATCCTTTCTTCACTCAATGGGTTGTTCTAAGGAGCAGTGTTCCATGTCACCTCTCCAGGGGTGTTTTGTTTGAGCCATCAGCCCTACTCCTTAATAAGATACCACAATGTATTTGCTGTCCCTCTATCCCTGACCACTTCCCCTTTCCCTTCCCTAATGCATCTCTAAGATTGCAGCTCCAATAAAGCATTAGCACGAAAGCTTTAGCCTAATGTTCGATGAGAGAATTTTGGTTAAGCCAATATTATTTTTGGATTTTTATCCCAGGATGCAAATAGGTCTGTATAATCTTACACATTAATTCTGATGCCCTATATTATACATAGACTTTTAAAAGTTGGGCAAAAATGAGATCATACTTTTATCAAACCCAGTGTATGGGTTGTGGTTATCTTGAGTGTTGTATTGAGAATGATTCTGAAGCTCTATTCTAATTTCAGCTGGAAAGAGAATTATGATTTATAAGCAATATCTGCAGTGCATGTTGGGTTTGGCAGAGTCTTAGAATGCATGAGCCAAATTGATCTCCTGAGAAGTTATCCAAGTTTATATGGCAGGAGTGGTGTTTTTCCCACACCCAGTGTTGAATATTATCAATCTTTTTTTTTAAAAAAAGACTTCTAGTTTTATGGGTTAAGATAAATTATCTTATTTTATTTTCTATTTTTTTGATTTGGAAGTAATTTTTCATACCCTTATTGAGTTTTCTTTATGAGTTGCCCATTTTCCTTTTCCCGTATTTCCTCCTTCCCCTTTTCCTTCCCCCTTCTTCTTTCTTTCCTTTTTCCTTCCTTCCTTCCTTCCTTTCCTAAAATTTAATTTTGATGTATACTATTTAAAATTCAAATAATAAAATAGACAAAAACAAAGAACAGCTGCCCTTCTCTAACTTTTCTATCCCTGAGTCCTCTCCCAATAAAACCATTGCCATTTCTTTCAGCTGTCATTTGTTTTTTGGGGAAGGAGAAATTTGTCTCAATGTTTCTAAATAATATGCTTACACTGTTATTACTTGATTTTTCAACTTTAGATATTATCAATGGACTTCCTACAATAGAAGATAAGAACTTCTTGTTTTATGTATTCCCAATTCTTATCTACTCATACCTCCCCCTTACTTTTCCTCTATTATTCTTCTGATACAGATGTATTGGTATAATAATTTTGGGATAAATCAATATTCAGGATGTACATTATTACAACTGCATATATAACAGCTAAATCTCAAAGTATGTTATGATTTCTTGTTCAACTTGTTTTCCTCCCATTGCAGTTGATTGCCTCAGTTTTTGTGTTTTTTCACTAATGTAACCCAGACTAGCGGGTAAAGCTGTATAAAGCTGTTCAGTATAACCAAGACTTCAGCTAATCTATTAATTCCACTTTTTTTCTTGAAGGCCCTTCTAAGGCTCCTGACCTCTGCTCTGATCTTTTTTGGTTGCTTTTTAAGCCTGCTGCCTAGCCATTCTCCTGAGATTTTTCACTATCATTCTGAGAATTCTGTTCATCTGACTGGGTTTAACAACTTCTTTCTTTGTTTTACCCCCTTATTTTGATAGCGTGCATTGTCTACTTGCTTTTTCAAGAAAAACTACAGAGGAGGTACATTTTTTAAATCTGGATTTTTTTATTCCTATTTGGCCATTTAATGGGTGGTTTGTATGGGTACAGAATTTGACACTGCTGCATTAGTCAGAATAGGCTAACTGTTGTACCAAACAGCTCTCATATCCCAGTATCTTAACACAAAAAATGATTCGCTCACTTCCTTTTAAGTGCATTTGTTTGGTGGGTAGATTTCTACATGGTGTTTTTTAAGGACTCAGGTTTCATCCACCTGGATGCTTTACCAGGGTCTTGGAGTCCTCAATAGGTCTTCCACATCCCTTCAGATGACAAAGGAAGAGACCATAAAGGATCCTGTGGAAGATTTTAGAGGTCTGCCCTGGAAGTTGGTTTCATTTTCATGCATGCTGCATTGGTTAAAACTCAATTACGTGGACTGCTTAAGTGAAAAGGCAGCTGGGAAAACACTTCCCCTTATAATTTTAAAGGCATTCTTGTTTTGTGTTCTGGCTTCCCATGTTACCATTGAATAGTCTGATACAATTATGATTCCTAATTCTTTGCATCTAGGTTGTCTCATATAATTATTGATTGATGAAAAGTCCAATGGAAAAACAGATGAATGAGGGAGAGAAGTCCCCAGGAAATGTTTACTGCATTGTCATATTGTACACCTAGCCTGGAGGGGAGGATTATGCCCTGCATGGGATATTTGGCAATGTTTGGAGACATTTATGATGGTCACAACTGGTTTGTGTATGCAGGTGCTACCAGAATCTAGTGAGTAGAGGTCAGAGATGTTTAGCAGATGCTACACATCCTACCATGCACAGGAAAGCTGCCTACAACAAAGAATTATCTGGTCCAAAATGTCAATAGTGCCAGGGTTGAGAAACTTCACTCAGTGTTACATCTGGGCTTTCAGGTTAGAAAGAATGGTTACCACCAGCATAGTAGAAGCATGCGTAATGGTAGCACACAGAGAGATATGATAAAATTTCCCTGGAGAGTAGGGAGGGTCACACATGTGGTCCTTGTCTTCTGTGTAAGGAACTGACCTTAATTACATTGCTATATCTGGGCTTAGATTACTGGAACAGGTGATTCTGATCACTACTGAATTAGACCAATTGGTGAATAACTGGCATTTTTATGATATTGAATCTTATAACCATGAACATAGATTTCTGTTTTATCTTAGTATTCCTTAATGAGTTTTCAAAGTAAAGTTTTACAATTTCCTTCATTAAGGTTATTTTCTACTTTTGTTGTGTTTATTCCTAGATATCTTATTTTTTGGTGTGACCACTAGTAAATGTTGTATCTCTGTTTTCTTTTGATAATTTGTCCTATAATTCCCTTTTATTTATTTTTAAAAATTTAAAATATATAGAAAAAAGAATAGTACAATAAATAATAATAACTTTAAAATTTTATATTTACTAGGTGCTTTCTCTTAATATATAGAAATATGATTATTTTTGTTTGACTTTTTAAATTTATTTTTTATTTTTATTTTTTTAATTTTTTTTTCATTTATTTTTATTAGTTGGAGGCTAATTACTTTACAATATTCTAGTGGGTTTTGTCATACATTGACATGAATCAGCCATGGTTTTACATGTATTCACCATCTGATCCCCCCCTCCTACCTCCCTCTCTACCCGCTCCCTCTGGGTCTTCCTAGTGCACCAGGCCCGAGCACTTGTCTCATGCATCCAGCCTGGGCTGGTGATCTGTTTCACCCTAGATAATATACATGTTTCAATGCTGTTCTCTCAAAACATCCCACCCTCGCCTTCTCCCACAGAGTCCAAAGTTCTGTTCTGTACATCTGTGTCTCTTTTTCTGTTTTGCATATAGGGTTATCATTACCATCTTTCTAAATCCCATATATATGTGTTAGTATGCTGTAATGTTCTTTATCTTTCTGGCTTACTTCACTCTGTATAATGGGCTCCAGTTTCATCCATCTCATTAGAACTGATTAAAATGAATTCTTTTTAATGGCTGAGTAATATTCCATTGTGTATATGTACCACAGCTTTCTTATCCATTCATCTGCTGATGGGCATCTAGGTTGCTTCCATGTCCTGGCTATTATAAACAGTGCTGCGATGAACATTGGGGTGCACGTGTCTCTTTCAGATCTGGTTTCCTCAGTGTGTATGCCCAGAAGTGGGATTGCTGGGTCGTATGGCAGTTCTATTTCCAGTTTTTTAAGAAATCTCCACATTGTTCTCCATAGCGGCTGTACTAGTTTGCATTCCCACCAACAGTGTAAGAGGGTTCCCTTTTCTCCACACCCTCTCCAGCATTTATTGCTTGTAGACTTTCGGATAGCAGCCATGCTGACTGGTGTGTAATGGTACCTCATTGTGGTTTTGATTTGCATTTCTCTGATAATGAGTGATGTTGAGCATCTTTTCATGTGTTTGTTAGCCATCTGTATGTCTTCTTTGGAGAAATGTCTGTTTAGTTCTTTGGCCCATTTTTTGATTGGGTCATTTATTTTTCTGGAATTGAGCTGCAGGAGTTGCTTGTATATTTTTGAGATTAATCCTTTGTCTGTTGCTTAGTTTGCTATTATTTTCTCCCAGTCTGAGGGCTGTCTTTTCACCTTGCTTATAGTTTCCTTCGTTGTGCAAAAGCTTTTAAGTTTCATTAGGTCCCATTTGTTTATTTTTGCTTTTATTTCCAATATTCTGGGAGGTGGGTCATAGAGGATTCTACTGTGATTTATGTCGGAGAGTGTTTTGCCTATGTTCTTCTCTAGGAGTTTTATAGTTTCTGGTCTTACATTTAGCTCTTTAATCCATTTTGAGTTTATTTTTGTGTATGGTGTTAGAAAGTGTTCTAGTTTCATTCTTTTACAAGTGGTTGACCAGTTTTCGCAGCACCACTTGTTAAAGAGGTTGTCTTTTTTCCATTGTATATCCTTGCCTCCTTTGTCGAAGATAAGGTGTCCATAGGTTCGTGGATTTATCTCTGGGCTTTCTATTCTGTTCCATTGATCTATATTTCCATCTTTGTGCCAGTACCATACTGTCTTGATGACTGTGGCTTTGTAGTAGAGTCTGAAGTCAGGCAGGTTGATTCCTCCAGTTCCATTCTTCTTTCTCAAGATTACTTTGGCTATTCAAGTATTCAAGGTTTTTTGTATTTCCATACAAATTGTGAAATTATTTGTTCTAGTTCTGTGAAAAATACCGTTGGTAGCTTGATAGGGATTGCATTGAATCTATAGATTGCTTTGGATAGTATAGCCATTTTGACAATATTGATTCTTCCAATCCATGAACACGGTATGTTTCTCCATCTGTTTGTGTCCTCTTTGATTTCTTGCATCAGTGTTTTATAGTTTTCTATGTATAGGTCTTTTGTTTCTTTAGGTAAATATACTCCTAAGTATTTTATTCTTTTTGTTGCAATGGTGAATGGTATTGTTTCCTTAATTTCTCTTTCTGTTTTCTCATTGTTAGTGTATAGGAATGCAAGGGATTTCTGTGTGTTAATTTTATATCCTGCAACTTTACTATATTCGTTGATTAGCTCTAGTAATTTTCTGGTAGAGTCTTTAGGGTTTTCTATGTAGAGGATCATGTCATCTGCAAACAGTGAGAGTGTTACTTCTTCTTTTCTTATCTGGATTCCTTTTACTTCTTTTTCTGCTCTGATTGGTGTGGCCAACACTTTCAAAACTATGTTGAATAGTAGTGGTGAGCGTGGGCATCCTTGTCTTGTTCCTGATTTTAGGGGAAATGCTTTCAGTTTTTCACCATTGAGGGTAATGCTTGCTGTGGGTTTGTCATATATAGCTTTTATTATGTTGAAGTATGTTCCTTCTATGCCTGCTTTCTGGAGAGTTTTTATCATAAATGGATGTTGAATTTTGTCAAAGGCTTTCTCTGCATCTATTGAGATAATCATATGGTTTTTATCTTTCAATTTGTTAATGTATGGTGTATTACATTGATTGATTTTTGGATATTAAAGAATCCTTGCATTCCTGGGATAAAGCCCACTTGGTCATGGTGTATGACCTTTTTAATATGTTGTTGGATTCTGTTTGCTAGAATTTTGTTAAGGATTTTTGCATCTATGTTCATCAGTGATATTGGCCTGTAGTTTTCTTTTTTGTGGCATCTTTGTCTGGTTTTGGAATTAGGGTGATGGTGGTCTCATAGAATGAGTTTGGATGTTTACCTTCTTCTGCAATCTTCTGGAAGAGTTTGAGTAAGATAGGTGTTAGCTCTTCTCTAAATTTTTGGTAGAATTCAGCTGTGAAGCCATCTGGTCCTGGGCTTTTGTTTGCTGGAAAATTTCTGATTACAGTTTCGATTTCCTTGCTTGTGATGGGTCTGTTAAGATCTTCTATTTCTTCCTGGTTCAGTTTTAGAAAGTTATACTTTTCTAAGAATTTGTCCATTTCTTCCAAGTTGTCCATTTTATTTGCATAGAACTGCTGGTAGTAGTCTCTTATGATCCTTTGTATTTCAGTGTTGTCTGTTGGGATCTCTCCATTTTCATTTCTAATTTTGTTAATTTGGTTCTTCTCCCTTTGTTTCTTAATCAGTCTTGCTAATGGTTTGTCAATTTTGTTTATTTTTTCAAAAAACCAACTTTTGGCTTTGTTGATTTTTGCTATGGTGTCTTTAGTTTCTTTTGCATTTATTTCTGCCCTAATTTTTAAGATATCTTTCCTTCTACTAACCCTGGAGTTCTTCATTTCTTCCTTCTCTAATTGCTTTAGGTGTAGAGTTAGGTTATTTATTTGACTTTTTTCTTGTTTCTTGAGGTAAGCCTGTAATGCTATGACCTTCCCCTTAGCACTGCTTTTACAGTGTCCCATAGGTTTTGGGTTGTTGTGTTTTCATTTTCATTCATTTCTATGCATATTTTGATTTCTTTTTTGATTTCTTCTATGATTTGTTGGTTATTCAGAAGCGTGTTATTTAGCCTCCATATGCTTGAATTTTTAACAATTTTTTCCCCCTGTAATTGAGATCTAATCTTACTGCACTGTGGTCAGAAAAGATGACTGGAATGATTTCAATTTTTTTGAATTTACCAAGACTAGATTTATGGCCCAGGATGTGATCTATTCTGCAGAAAGTTCCGTGTGCACTTGAGAAAAAGGTGAAGTTGATTGTTTTGGGGTGAAATGTCCTATAGATATCAATTAGGTCTTGCTGGTCCATTGTATCATTTAAAGTTTGTGTTTCCTTGTTAATTTTCTGTTTAGTTGATCTATCCATAGTTGTGAGTGGGGTATTAAAGTCTCCCACTATTATTGTGTTACTATTAATTTCCTCTTTCATACTCGTTAGCGTTTGCCTTACATATTGCAGTGCTCCTATGTTGGGTGCATATATATTTATAATAGTTATATCTTCTTCTTGGATTGATCCTTTGATCATTATGTAGTGTCCTTCTTTGTCTCTTTTCACAGCCTTTATTTGAAAGTCTATTTTATCTGATATGAGTATTGTGACTCCTGCCTTCTTTTGTTCTCCGTTTGCATGAAATATTTTTTTCCAGCCCTTCACTTTTAGTCTGTATGTGTCTCTTGTTTTGAGGTGGGTCTCTTGTAGACAGCATATATAGGAGTCTTGTTTTTGCATCCATTCAGGCAGTCTTTGTCTTTTGGTTGGGGCATTCAACCCATTTACATTTAAGGTAATCATTGATAGGTATGGTCCCATTGCCATTTACTTTGTTGTTTTGGGTTCACGTTTATACAGCCTTTCTGTGTTTCCTGTCTAGAGAAGATCCTTTAGCATTTGTTGAAGAGCTGGTTTGGTGGTGCTGAATTCTCTCAGCTTTTGCTTGTCTGTAAAGCTTTTGAATTCTCCTTCATATCTGAATGAGATCCTTGCTGGGTACAGTAATCTAGGTTGTAGGTTATTCTCTTTCATTACTTTCAGAACGTCCTGCCATTCCCTTCTGGCCTGGAGGGTTTCTATTGATAGATCAGCTGTTATCCTTATGGGAATCCCTTTGTGTGTTATTTGTTGTTTCTCCCTTGCTGCTTTTAATATTTGTTCTTCGTGTTTGATCTTTGTTAATTTGATTAATATGTGTCTTGGGGTGTTTCGCCTTGGGTTTATCCTGTTTGGGACTCTCTAGGTTTCTTGGACTTGGGTGGCTATTTCCTTCCTCATTTTAGGGAAGTTTTCAGCTATTATCTTCTTGAGTATTTTCTCATGGCCTTTCTTTTTGTCTTCTTCTTCTGGGACTCCTATGATTCGAATGTTGGGGCGTTTCACATTGTCCCAGAGGTCCCTGAGGTTGTCCTCATTTCTTTTGATTCTTTTTTCTTTTTTCCTCTCTGCTTCATTTATTTCCACCATTTTATCTTCTACCTCACTTATCCTATCTTCTGTCTCTGTTATTCTACTCTTGGTTCCCTCCAGAGTTTTTTGATCTCATTCATTGCATTATTCATTTTTAATTGACTCTTTTTTATTTCTTCTAGGTCTTTATTAAACATTTCTTGTATCTTTTCAATCTTTGTCTCCAGGCTATTTATCTGTAACTCCATTTTGTTTTCAAGATTTTGGATCATTTTTATTATCATTATTCTAAATTCTTTTTCAGGTAGATTCCCTATCTCCTCCTCTTTTGTTTGACTTGGTGGGCATTTTTCATGTTCCTCTACCTGTTGGGTATTTCTCTGCCTTTTCACCTTGTTTAGATTTCTGTATCTGGAGTGGGATTTCTGTATTCTGGTGGTCTGTGGTTCCTTTTTATTGTGGAGGTTTCACCCAGTGGGTGGGGTTGGACAATTGGCTTGTCAAGGTTTCCTGGTTAGGGAAGCTTGTGTCGGTGTTCTGGTGTGTGGAACTGGATTTCTTCTCTCTGGAGTGCAATGGAGTGCCCAATAATGAGTTTTGAGATAGGTCTATGTGTTAGGTGTGACTTTGGGCAGCCTGTATGTTGACGCTCAGGGCTATGTTCCTGTGTTGCTGGAGAATTTGCGTGGTATGTCTTGCTCTGAAATTTACTGGCTCTTGGGTGATGGTTGGTTTCAGTGTAGGTATGGAGGCTTTTGGGTGGTCTCTTATTACTTAATGTTACATGTAGTCAGGAGTTTTCTGGTGTTCTCAGGTTTTAGGCTTAAGTCTCCTGCCTCTGGATTTCAGTTTTATTCTTCCAGTAGTCTCAAGATTTCTCCAACTATACAGCACTGATAATAAAACTTCTAGGTTAATGGTGAAAAGATTCTCCACCGTGAGGGACACCCAGAGAGGTTCACAGAGTTACATGAAAAAGAGGAGAGGGAGGAGGGAGATATAGATGAGCAGGAGGAGAAAAAGGGGGACTCAAGAGGAGAGAGACAGATCTACACAGTTGTCTGTTCCCAAAGTGTTCTCCGTAGTCCAGACACCCACAAAGATTCACAGAATTGGATTGGGAAGAGAAGGGGAAAGGAGGAAATAGAGGTGTTCTGAGGTAGAAAACAGAGTCAAGATTGGGAGAGAATAATCAACACACTCCTGAATAAAAATGGGAACTGAATATTGGATTCTTAAATGTCCAAAATTTATATCACATACTGAAAAACAAAAATTAAAAATCTAGAGTAGAGGTTAGACTCTTAAAGATACAATATTAAAAACAAAAACACAAAAAATTTTAGAGATATATATGAAGTTTGGTTTAAAAATAGGGCTTCTCTCTCTCTTTTTTTTTTGCAAGGTTATAGTGAAATGAAAATGAAAATTAAGGAGTAGTAGAGGAGTAATAGAGGACTTTAAAAGAAAATAAGAGAAAAAGAAAAAAAAAGAAAAGAAAAAAAACAAGAAAAAAAATTTTTTTCCTAATTAAAAAAATCGTAAAAATATATGAAAATGAAAGTTAAGGAGTAGTGGGGGAGTAATAGGGAATTTTAAAAGAAAATAAAAGAGAAAAGAAAAGAAAAGAAAAAAAAATTTTTTTAATTAAAAAAAAAAAAGGTAAAAATATATCTAGGAATTTCTCTGGAGCTGTTGCAGTCAGTGTGGGTTCAGCTCAGTTTCAGATAGCTCCTCGTTCCAGCTTACACTTCTCGATATGTACAGGCCCCTTCCAGTGTAGTTGGTGTTACCTACAGGGATTTTAATCTGTTGCACCGGTCCCTTCTGAAGCGGTTCCCTTTGTTTATTTGGCTTCTGTTTGCCGGTCTCTTCAGTGTCTAATTTCCACCCTGACACAGGCGGGAGGAGGTGGTCTCTAGTTCAGGTTCGCTAGTTCCGTCACGCTGCGGGGAAGGAGGGGAACTGCTTTCCCCATCTACGCTGCTCAGGCTCCCGGCTGCTCTATATGGAGCGGGCCCTGCGTTGCGTGCGGTTCCAGTTTTCGGGTACTCCACAAAAGCACGGACTCGGTTGCGCCTGCGTTTTGTGCCTTCCCCGCCCGAGCAGCTCAGGCAGCCAGGAGCTTGACGGGTGCACTCTCCCCAGGTGTGGTGCACCTTCTCCCCTCCGCAGCCCCAGCCTCAGTTTCCGCCCGCGCCGGTCGGGTGCATGTACCTTGAGTTTAGCCGCGACCCTCCCGGCGGATGTCGACCATCCAGCATCTCAGGAAGTCTTTGGTTAGAAACTGGAGGCCTGTTTGCAGTGTGGTAGGGGATGCTGTCTTTGGGGCTGAGTTTGCCCCTTTCCCCTCCCCCCTGCCTCCTGCCTCCAGCAGGGCTGGGCTGGTCCACCGCAGGCTAGCTCTTCTCTGGACTTGCTCAGACCCTTTGTTCTGCGAACGGCAGGCAGTGTGTTCGGGCGGGTTAATTTTCTCTCTCTCTTTTGCTATCCCACAGTTTAAGTTGGAATCTCACAAAAGCTCCCTCCGATTGCCCTCAGGGCACTCAGGCCCGGTCCTTACCCTAAGCAATGCCGCCTGCTTCTCTCCGTTCCGCCCCCACTTGCTGGTGGCGGATGCGGGCGTCTGGGGTACTTTTCTGCTGGGAGTTGCTTTTAGGCATGTAATCTGTGGGTTTTATTTATTTTTCCTTCCCAGTTAGGTTGCCCTCCAAGATTCAAAAACTTCCCCCAGACCCGCCAGTGTGAGGGTTTCCTGGTGTTTGGAAACTTCCTCTATTAAGACTCCCTCCCCGGGACGGGTCTCCATCCCTAGCTCTTTTGTCTCTCTTTTTATCTTTTATATTTTGTCCTACCTCCTTTCAAAGACAACGGGCTGCTTTTCTGGGCTCCTGATGTCCTCAGCTAGCGATCAGAAGTTGTTTTGTGAAGTTTGCTCTGCGTTCAATTGTTCTTTTGATGAATTTGTAGGAGAGAATGTGGTTTCCCCATCCTATTCCTCCACCATCTTGGCTCCTCCCCTTGTTTGACTTTTTATGTAACTTCCTTGCAAGGCTCTTCTATTAATTCTAAAAATTAATGTAGTTTTTCCTATGTAGGAGATCAAAACATTGACAAATAATGACAGTTTTGTTTCTTCCTTTTCAGTTCTTATACTTTATATATATATATATTTGTGTCTTACTGCAGAGGTCAAGGATAATATTTAATAGAAGTGGTGAAATAGCAGACATATATTTCTTGTTTCTGATTACAAGAAGAGTGCTTCTATTTTCTTCTTCTTCTTGATTATTAGGAAGATGCCTCTGTTAGAGGAATTTGACTTCTTTAGTGTTAGAAGACTAGTTGCTTTTGTTGTTCAGTTGCTACATTGTGTCCGACTCTTTGTGACTCCATTGACTGAGGCAGACTAGGCTTCCCTGTCCTTTACTGTCTCCTGGAATTTGCTCAAATTCATGTCTATTGAGCTGATGATGCTATCTAGTAATTTCATCCTCTGCCACCCTCTTCTCCTTTTGCCTTCAGTCTTTCCCAGCATCAGGGTCTTTTCCAATGAGTTGGCTCTTCACATCAGATGGCCAAAATATTGGAGCTTCAGCTTCAGCATCAGTCCTTCCAATGAACATTCAGGGTTGATTTTGACTGGTTTGATCTCCGTACTGCCCAAGGGACTCTCAAGAATCTTCTCTAGCACCACAATTTGAAAGCATAATTTCTTCGGCATTCAGACTTCTTTACGTCCAGGTCTCACATCCATATGTGACTACTGGAGAAACCATAGCTTTGACTATGCAGACCTTTGTTGGCAAAGTGATGTTTTTGCTTTTTAATATGCTGTCTAGGTTTGTCATAGCTTTCCTTCCAAGGAGCAAGCATCTTTTCATTTCATGGCCGCAGTCACCATCTGCAGAGATTTGGGAGTCCAAGAAATAAAGTCTGTTACTGCTCCCACTTTTTCCCCTTCTATTTACCATGAAGTAATGGGGCCAGATTCCATGATCTTAGTTTTTTGAATGTTGAGTTTGAAGCCAGTTTATCCACTTTCCTCTTTCACCCTCATCAAGAGACTCCTTAGTTCCTCTTCACTTTCTGCCATAAGGGTGGTGTCATCTGCATATCTGAGGTTGTTGATACTTCTGGCAATCTTGATTCCAGCTTGTGATTCATCTAGCTTGGGATTTCACATGATGTACTCTGCATATAAATTAAGCAAACAAGGCTACAATCCTATTTTGGTGAGGTTTTCTCCTGAGTTTTCATTTTGTCCATATTTTCAAAATTATGCATGTTATTATTTTTACTGTCTTTTAAATCTTTTTAGAAATCTATAGTTTATTCTTAATATTTTTTTATTTTTTCAATAATTTCTTACCTGAGGTAACTCTGGCTCTCGTGAGCCTCTGCAAATTTTAGTGTTTATCCTTGAAATTTTAATAAAATAACCTATATGTTAGTAAATATATTTTTCCTCCTCCAGAACAATAAAAGGACCTTACAAAATGGAAAGCCACAGTTATTCTTCCTTTCTGAATTGAAGCGTGTTTTTCTTTCATTGGTATTTTTGCTCCATTATTTTTAGTCCACAAATTACAAATTATTGTTTGATTATTGTTTCTTTACTTGTTTCCAAATGTATATGTCATTTATTTGAAAGTAGATACCAAATACTGTAGGTCACATAGTTTTCATGTAAGTGGCAAATCAGACAAAATTCACAACTAGAGAATTCCTTTAAAATATTACAGTTTTGAATCTATTTTTCAATTTTATTGACATTTAAAATGGAACATCAAAGTATTGTGTTACTCTGTTTTCTGGGTGAGAAACTTTAGTCAGAATAAACTGATAAGCAATCTCCTTGGGAGACTATGTAGAACCATCTGATGAACATAAGGTTTTGGAAACAGATTGTCTTTTTTTCAAATTCTACCTCTTTTTCTTACTAAATTTGTGACCTTAAGCAAATAACTTAATTTCTCCTTATACTTTGTCTGTAAAATGGTGATGGTACCTGGTGGTTCAGACAGTAAAAAATCTGCCTGCCATGCAGGGGACCAGGGTTTGATCCCTGGGTTGGGAAGATGCCCTGGAGAAGGGAATGGCCAGAATGGCCACCCACTGCAGTATTCCTGCCTGGAGATTTCCATGGACAGAAGAGACTGGTGGGCCACAGTCCATTGGGTCACAGAGAGTCAGACACAACTGAATGATTAACACTTTCTCTTTTTCAGTTTTGTGTTTACTTTAGTGAGTTGTTTTGATAATTAAATGAGTTAATAATAAGGGTTTCCACATAGTACACATTCAGTAACGGTTGGCTATTGTTGCTATAAATGCTTCCTCTTTCAAAATTATGCATTTATTTCCAAGTTTTAAAATGCCCAAAAACGCAAATGATTTTGTTTATAGTGCTCATTATTTTAAAATGTAGCATGATGGAATAGAATATGGTGTTTTTTTAAAAAAGTAATTAGATATTAACCAAAAATACCAAATTGGCTTATTAAGCAAACATCATACACAGAAAATGTTTACTTCAGTGTAGCAATTGAGCTAGTTTGATAATCATTTTAATTCATCAATGTTAATTTAGAGTTGTCTATATCATTATCATATTTTTAATTTTGGTCATTTCTTTTAGTATCAGACTTTTTTCTGGAAAATTTTCCTTTTTATGAGTACATGATTTAGAAATTCTTTGTTGAGAATCTCAGATTTAGTTCTTCTGAAAATATTTTTATTTCACCTGTGTTAATTATTGAATGGCAGAGTTTTTTTCTTTTTCTGAGCATAAAATTCTCAATTCACTTTTACTTATTTTTCTCAGAACATTGAAGAAACTATTCCACAGTGGCTTCCACGGTTGTTGAAAAGTCATCTAGGAGTCTACCTGCCTCTCCTTTGTTAGATAATTTGTAGTGTTTCTAGCTACTCTTAAAATAGTCTATCTTAGGTTGTATTCTATTTTACTATAATGTTTTGGGTGCACCCTTACATTTATTTATCCTGTTTGGGATTCATTGTGATTTGAAAATGCATAGAATATTTTTCTCACATCTCTCCAAATGTTGCCTTTCCTTTATTATTTATATAATCTCCTCTGTTCCTTCTGAAATTCCCACTAGACATATGTTGGTCCTTTTCTTTATATCCTCTGTACCTCTGAACTTGGGTTCAATCCCTGGGTTGGGAAGATCCTCTGGAGAAAGAAAAGGCTATCCACTCCAGTATTCTGGCCTGGAGAATTCCATGGACTGTATAGTCCATGGTGTCACAAAGAGTCAACACAACTGAATGACTTTCACTTTTACTTTCTGAACTTTATTTCTACATATATGGAGAGTGTGTGTGTGTATGTGTTGGTTCTTTGTATGCTGCATTGTATATAATTTGTTTCTGGTTTATTAGGTCTCTCTTCATCTATGTTTAACCTGTTGTTTAATACATCCGTCAAGTTTTTTTTCATGGTTTCTCTTTTTAAAAAAATTAACAGGGAGGAGCCAAGATGGCGGAGGAGTAGGACGGGGAGACCACTTTCTCTCCTACAAATTCATCAAAAGAATAACTGAACGCAGAGCAAACTTCGCAAAACAACTTCTGATCGCTAGCTGAGGTCATCAGGCGCCCAGAAAAGCAGCCCATTGTCTTCGAAAGGAGGTAGGACAAAATATAAAAGATAAAAAGTGAGACAAAAGAGCTAAGGACGGAGATCCGTCCCGGGAGTTCTTAGGCGGCATTGCTTGGGGTAGGGTCCGGGCCTGAGTGCCCTGAGGACAATCAGAGGGAGCTTCTGTGAGTTGCCAACATGAACTGTGGGAGACCAGAGGAGAGAGAGTAAATTAACCAGCCCGAACACACTGCCGGCCGTTCGCAGAACAAAGAGACCGAGAGGGTCCAGAGAGGAGCTCGCAAGCTGCGGACCGGCCCAGCCCCGCCAGAGGCAGGAGGCAGGGGGGAGGGGAAGGTCGCGGCGAGACACAGGGCGCAGGCACCCGACCGGCGCGGGCGGGGACTGGGGCTGGGGACGCGGAGGGCAGAAGGCGCGCGCACCCGACTGGCGCCAGCGGAAACTGAGACTGGGTCCGCGGAGGGGAGGGGGCGCGCCACACCTGGGGAGAGTGCGCCCACCAAGCCCCTGGCTGCCTGGACCGCTCTGACGGGGAAGGCACTGAGAGCGGGCGCAGCTTTTCCTTCCGTGCTTTTGTGGAACACCCGAGGGCTGGAACCTCGCGCAGCGCGGGGCGCGCTCCATATAGAACAGCCGGGAGCCTGAGCAGCGCAGAGAAAGCAGCGTCAGCCCCGCCCGGCAGCCCCAGCCCATCCCCGCAGAGCGTCGGAACTAGCTACCTGAATAAGAGTCCACCTCCGCCCGCCTGTGTCAGGGCGGAAATGAGGCTCTGAAGAGACCGGCAAACAGAAGCCAAATAAACAAAGGGAACCGCTTCAGAAGGGACTGGTGCAACAGATTAAAATCCCTCTAGGAAACATTGTCTACACCGGAGGAGCCTGTAGATATCGAGAAGCGTAAGCTGGAACGAGGAGCTATCTGAAACTGAGCCGAACCCACACTGACCGCAACAGCTCCAGAGAAACTCCTAGATATAATTTTACTTTTTTCTCTTTTTTTTATTTTTTTAATTTTTTTTCCTTTTTTTTCTTTTTTTCTTTTTTCTTTTTTATTTTTTCTCTTTTATTTTCCTTTAAAATCCCCTATTACTCCCCCATTACTCCTTAACTTTCATTTCCATAGACTTTTACGATTTTTTAATTAGGGGGAAAAAAAAATTTTTTTTTTCTTTTCTTTTTTTTTTCTTTTTTTTCTTTTTCTTTCTTTTTTTTCTTTCCTTTTTCTCTTCTATTTTCTATTTTTTTTCTCTTATTTCTTTTAAAGTCCTCTAGTACTCCTCTACTACTCCTTAATTTTCATTTCCAATACACTATAACCTTACAAAAAAAAAAAAAAAGAAGAGAAGCCCTATTTTTAAACCGAAGATTATTCTCTCCCAATCTTGACTCTCTGTTTTCTACCTCAGAACACCTCTATTTCCTCCTTTCCCCTTCTCTTCCCAATCCAATTCTGTGAATCTTTGTAGGTGACTGGGCTACGGAGAACACTCTGGGAACAGACAGCTGCGTAGATCTGTCTCTCTCCTCTTGAGTCCCGCTTTTTCTCCTCCTGTTCATCTCTATCTCCCTCCTCCCTCTCCTCTTCTTCATGTGACTCTGTGAACCTCTCTGGGTGTCCCTAACGGGGGAGAATCTTTTAGCCATTAACCTAGAAGTTTTCTTATCAGGGCTGCATAGTTGGAGAAGTCCTGAGACTACAGGAAGAATAAAACTGAAATCCAGAGGCAGGAGACTTAAGCCCAAAACCTGAGAACACCAGAAAACTCCTGACTACAAGGAACTTTAAGTAATAAGTGACTGTCCAAAAGCCTCCATACCTACACTGAAACCAACCACCACACAAGAGCCAATAAGTTTTAGAGCAAGACATACCACGCAAATTCTCCAGCAACGCAGGAACATAGCCCTGAACATCAACATACAGGCTGCCCAAGGTCACACCTAACACATAGACCCATCTCAAAACTCATTACTGGGCACTCCATTGCTCTCCAAAGAGTAGAAATCAAGTTCCACGCACCAGAACACTGACGCAAGCTTCCCTAACCAGGAAACCTTGACAAGCCAATCGTCTAACCCTACCCACTGGGTTAATCCTCCACAACAAAAAGGAACCACAGACCTCCAGAATACAGAAAGCCCACTCCAGATACAGCAATCTAAACAAGATGAAAAGGCAAAGAAATACCCAACAGGTAAAGGAACATGAAAAATGCCCACCAAGTCAAACAAAAGAGGAGGAGATAGGGAATCTACCTGAAAAAGAATTTAGAATAATGATAATAAAAATGATCCAAAATCTTGAGAACAAAATGGAGTTACAGATAAATAGCCTGGAAACAAAGATTGAAAAGATTCAAGAACTGTTTAATAAAGACCTAGAAGAAATAAAAAAGAGTCAATTACAAATGAATAATGCAATGAATGAGATCAAAAACACTTTGGAGGGAACCAAGAGTAGAATAACGGAGGCAGAAGATAGGATAAGTGAGGTAGAAGATAAAATGGTGGAAATAAATGAAGCAGAGAGGAAAAAAGAAAAAAGGATCAAAAGAAATGAGGACAACCTCAGGGACCTCTGGGACACTGTGAAACGCCCCAACATTCGAATCATAGGAGTTCCAGAAGAAGAAGACAAAAAGAAAGGCCATGAGAAAATACTCGAGGAGATAATAGCTGAAAACTTCCCTAAAATGGGGAAGGAAATAGCCACCCAAGTCCAAGAAACCCAGAGAGTCCCAAACAGGATAAACCCAAGGCGAAACACCCCAAGACACATATTAATCAAATTAACAAAGATCAAACACAAAGAACAAATATTAAAAGCAGCAAGGGAGAAACAACAAATAACACACAAAGGGATTCCCATAAGGATAACAGCTGATCTATCAATAGAAACCCTCCAGGCCAGAAGGGAATGGCAGGACGTACTGAAAGTAATGAAAGAGAATAACCTACAACCTAGATTACTGTATCCAGCAAGGATCTCATTCAGATATGAAGGAGAATTTAAAAGCTTTACAGATAAGCAAAAGCTGAGAGAATTCAGCACCACCAAACCAGCTCTTCAACAAATGCTAAAGGATCTTCTCTAGACAGGAAATGCAGAAAGGTTGTATAAATGTGAACCCAAAACAACAAAGTAAATGGCAACGGGACCACACCTATCAATAATTACCCTAAATGTAAATGGGTTGAATGCCCCAACCAAAAGACAAAGATTGGCTGAATGGATACAAAAACAAGACCCCTATATATGCTGTCTACAAGAGACCCACCTCAAAACAAGAGACACATACAGACTAAAAGTGAAGGGCTGGAAAAAAGTATTTCATGCAAACGGAGACCAAAAGAAAGCAGGAGTCGCAATACTCATATCAGATAAAATAGACTTTCAAATAAAGGAAGTGAAAAGAGACAAAGAAGGACACTACATAATGATCAAAGGATCAATCAAAAAAGAAGATATAACAATTATAAATATATATGCACCCAACATAGGAGCACCGCAATATGTACGGCAAACGCTAACGAGTATGAAAGAGGAAATTAATAGTAACACAATAATAGTGGGAGACTTTAATACCCCACTCACAACTATGGATAGATCAACTAAACAGAAAATTAACAAGGAAACACAAACCTTAAATGACACAATGGACCAGCTAGACCTAATTGATATCTATAGGACATTTCACCCCAAAACAATCAACTTCACCTTTTTCTCAAGTGCACACGGAACATTCTCCAGAATAGATCACATCCTGGGCCATAAATCTGGTCTTGGAAAATTCAAAAAAATTGAAATCATTCCAGTCATCTTTTCTGACCACAGTGCAGTAAGATTAGATCTCAATTACAGGGAAAAAATTGTTAAAACTTCAAACATATGGAGGCTAAATAACACGCTTCTGAATAACCAACAAATCATAGAAGAAATCAAAAAAGAAATCAAAATATGTATAGAAATGAATGAAAATGAAAACACAACAACCCAAAACCTATGGGACACTGTAAAAGCAGTGCTAAGGGGAAGGTTCATAGCATTACAGGCTTACATCAAGAAACAGGAAAAAAACCAATTAAATAACCTAACTCTACACCTAAAGCAATTAGAGAAGGAAGAAATGAAGAACCCCAGAGTTAGCAGAAGGAAAGAAATCTTAAAAATCAGGGCAGAAATAAATGCAAAAGAAACTAAAGACACCATAGCAAAAATCAACAAAGCTAAAAGCTGGTTTTTTGAAAAAATAAACAAAATTGACAAACCATTAGCAAGACTCATTAAGAAACAAAGAGAGAAAAACCAAATTAACAAAATTAGAAATGAAAATGGAGAGATCACAACAGACAACACTGAAATACAAAGGATCATAAGAGACTACTACCAGCAGCTCTATGCCAATAAAATGGACAACTTGGAAGAAATGGACAAATTCTTAGAAAAGTATAACTTTCCAAAACTGAACCAGGAAGAAATAGAAGATCTTAACAGACCCATCACAAGCAAGGAAATCGAAACTGTCATCAAAAATCTTCCAGCAAACAAAAGCCCAGGACCAGATGGCTTCACAGCTGAATTCTACCAAAAATTTAGAGAAGAGCTAACACCTATCTTACTCAAACTCTTCCAGAAAATTGCAGAAGAAGGTAAGCTTCCAAACTCATTCTATGAGGCCACCATCACCCTAATTCCAAAACCAGACAAAGATGCCACAAAAAAGAAAACTACAGGCCAATATCACTGATGAACATAGATGCAAAAATCCTTAACAAAATTCTAGCAAACAGAATCCAACAACATATTAAAAAAATCATACACCATGACAAAGTGGGCTTTATCCCAGGAATGCAAGGATTCTTTAATATCCGCAAATCAATCAATGTAATACACCACATTAAAAAACTGAAAGATAAAAACCATATGATTATCTCAATAGATGCAGAGAAAGCCTTTGACAAAATTCAACATCCATTTATGATTAAAACTCTCCAGAAAGCAGGCATAGAAGGAACATACCTCAACATAATAAAAGCTATATATGACAAACCCACAGCAAGCATCACCCTCAATGGTGAAAAATTGAAGGCATTTCCCCTGAAATCAGGAACAAGACAAGGATGCCCACGCTCACCACTACTATTCAACATAGTGTTGGAAGTTCTGGCCACAGCAATCAGAGCAGAAAAAGAAGTAAAAGGAATCCAGATAGGAAAAGAAGAAGTAAAACTCTCACTGTTTGCAGATGACATGATCCTCTACATAGAAAACCCTAAAGATTCTACCAGAAAATTACTAGAGCTAATCAATGAATATAGTAAAGTTGCAGGATATAAAATTAACACACAGAAATCCCTTGCATTCCTATATACTAACAATGAAAAAACAGACAGAGAAATTAAGGAAACAATACCATTCACCATTGCAACAAAAAGAATAAAATACTTAGGAGTATATCTACCTAAAGAAACAAAGGACCTATACATAGAAAACTATAAAATACTGATGAAAGAAATCAAAGAGGACACAAACAGATGGAGAAACATACCGTGTTCATGGATTGGAAGAATTAATATTGTCAAAATGGCTATTCTACCCAAAGCAGTCTATAGATTCAATGCAATCCCTATCAAGCTACCAACGGTATTTTTCACAGAACTAGACCAAAGAATTTCACAATTTGTATGGAAATACAAAAAACCTCGAATAGCCAAAGTAATCTTGAGAAAGAAGAATGGAGCTGGAGGAATCAACCTGCCTGACTTCAGACTCTACTACAAAGCCACAGTCATCAAGACAGTATGGTACTGGCACAAAGACAGAAATATAGATCAATGGAACAGAATAGAAAGCCCAGAGATAAATCCACGAACCTATGGACACCTTATTTTTGACAAAGGAGGCAAGGATATACAATGGAAAAAAGACAACCTCTTTAACAAGTGGTGCTGGGAAAACTGGTCAACCACTTGTAAAAGAATGAAACTAGAACACTTTCTAACACCATACACAAAAATAAACTCAAAATGGATTAAAGATCTAAATGTAAGACCAGAAACTATAAAACTCCTAGAGGAGAACATAGGCAAAACACTCTCCGACATAAATCAAAGCAAGATCCTCTATGACCCACCTCCCAGAATATTGGAAATAAAAGCAAAACTAAACAAATGGGACCTAATGAAACTTAAAAGCTTTTGCACTACAAAGGAAACTATAAGTAAGGTGAAAAGACAGCCCTCAGATTGGGAGAAAATAATAGCAAATGAAGAAACAGACAAAGGATTAATCTCAAAAATATACAAGCAACTCCTGCAGCTCAATTCCAGAAAAATAAATGACCCAATCAAAAAATGGGCCAAAGAACTAAACAGACATTTCTCCAAAGAAGACATACAGATGGCTAACAAACACATGAAAAGATGCTCAACATCACTCATTATTAGAGAATGCAAATCAAAACCACAATGAGGTACCATTACACGCCAGTCAGGATGGCTGCTATCCAAAAGTCTACAAGCAATAAATGCTGGAGAGGGTGTGGAGAAAAGGGAACCCTCTTACACTGTTGGTGGGAATGCAAACTAGTACAGCCGCTATGGAAAACAGTGTGGAGATTTCTTAAAAAACTGGAAATAGAAGTGCCATATGACCCAGCAATCCCACTTCTGGGCATACACACTGAGGAAACCAGATCTGAAAGAGACACGTGCACCCCAATGTTCATCGCAGCACTGTTTATAATAGCCAGGACATGGAAGCAACCTAGATGCCCATCAGCAGACGAATGGATAAGGAAGCTGTGGTACATATACACCATGGAATATTACTCAGCCATTAAAAAGAATTCATTTGAACCAGTCCTAATGAGATGGATGAAGCTGGAGCCCATTATACAGAGTGAAGTAAGCCAGAAAGATAAAGAACATTACAGCATACTGACACATGTATATGGAATTTAGAAAGGTGATAACGATAACCCTATATGCAGAACAGAAAAAGAGACACAGAAACACAGAACAGACTTTTGAACTTTGTGGGAGAATGTGAGGGTGGGATATTTCAAAAGAACAGCATGTATACTATCTATGGTGAAACAGATCACCAGCCCAGGTGGGATGCACGAGACAAGTGCTCGGGCCTGGTGCACTGGGAAGACCCAGAGGAATCGGGTGGAGAGGGAGGTGGGAGGGGGGATCGGGATTGGGAATACATGTAAATCCATGGCTGATTCATATCAATGTATGACAAAACCCACTGGGAAAAAAAAATAATAATAATAAAAATTAAAAAAGAAAAAAAGAAAAAAAAAATAACAGCTCTTACTTTTTAGAGAAGTCTTAGTTTTACAGCAAAATTGAGAGAAAAGTGTACATATATCCACTCACCACACACCCGCAGCCTCTACCATCATCAATATCCCACACTACTGTGGTACATTTGTTAAACAATCAATAAGCCAACATTGACACATTATTATCAACCAAAGTCTGTACATTAGGGTTCACTTTTTGTATTGTGTTTCTGTGAGTTTTGACAAACGTGTAATGACACGTATCCACCTTTCTCGTAGCATACAGATTAGTTTCACTGCTCTAAAATTTCTCTGTGCTCCACCTACTCATCTCTCGCTCTTCCTAAACTTGTTTCATTGGGTTTTAAATTCTGCTGTCTTACTTTTATTTCTAAAAGTTCTATTTGGTTTTACTTCAAATCTTGATAGTTTGTTGCTCCTTATTTATTGTTTTAAATTTTTTCTTTTATCTCTTTTTTCAAATTATAATACTTATCTCAAATTATGTGTCTGGTCATCTTAATATATGAAACATTAAAATATCTCAAGGGTGTTCAGATCTGGTTCTGTTATATATTGTTCTTGTGTGCTTTATGTACATGGTGGGTGGTGGGCTTTGTAATTGTGTGTGTGTGTGTCTTCGTGATGAAAATTTTGCTTGGAATTCTTATAGCCCTGCATTGTCAGAATGCTTTTCCAAGGAAGATCTGTGTCTACTTTATTCGGCTGTTAGGAGGTGCCACAGACTTGGGGTCACTAACTACAATTCTCACATTATAGTTTTTTAAGGACCACATAGAAGTCATGCAGATTTGGGCCTTAAATCCACTTAAGGACTAATCAGAGGGTACAAGTTACCAGAGGAAGCTTTTTTATTCCTGAATTCTAGAGCCAGGACAGAGACAGGTGCCCTTTGTTTTTCTTGCATTTTCTGTGCGTCTTCTTTTTCTTTCTTATTTCTCTCTTTCCATGAGAGTGTACCCATTTCCGGATCTCACTCTGTCACCTCTGTCTGCAAGTTGAACACTGTGAGCTGGCCCCAGGCTTTGTCTGAGGTCCTCTCATGTCCCTATGCTATAGACACAGTTAGCCAGCGGCTTCCAAGCTTGCTTACTTTCCTAGACTCGTGTTCTCAGCTTTGGCAGAATACTCTCACCTTCTTGTAGCCTCAGATATTCAATTAAACATACTTAAACCTGTCTATGTGCCATCCATCTATGCTTTATTTATATTTAATTGAGGTTTCAGTATCATCATTCTGTCCCATGCCTTCAGTCAGTTTTCATATTGTTATATTTACCATGCTTAAAATCTTTTAGCCTAGCCTTTTCTTTCTCCTAGTTTTCTGTAGAAATCCATCACAAACTTCTTTTAGTGAGAAAGTGAAGACTAGTTCAAAGTGATGATATCATGTGTCGAAAGTCATCCATTGCTGTCCTGGCTGTGCCTGGTGAGACTCATTAACCTCCCTGTACCTCCGATGTTCTGATCTAGAAAGAACACAGAGTATGTTCCAGCGATCTCACAGCCTCCTTCTAGCCTCAGCATTTGATACAGACCATGAATTCCTTCATGAGCCTGGCCCCTGTGGCTGTCGGCTCTTGATTTATGGTTTAGCACAGTATTTGTCCTTCTGAGTATTTTTAAACACAGAAATTTATTTTAGCTTGACTAGACAGGACTCTTGTGTAGGCCTGTCTTAGTGCCTTGCTTAGCCTTGGAGATCTTGCTAAGCCTGTTCTGAGTCTGTGACATACTGGAGAAAGACAGTGTGGAGCCCTGGGGGTTGGATAGGGAGGCGCACTAGACAAGGAGGGCTTGGTTTTCAAGCTGCTATTTTAACACTTTCCCTTCTTTCCTGCCTATAAAGGAAAAACTCAGCTTCCTGTTTTATGTAGGGAAAAACCAAGTTTTTTGCTACCATTTCTCTCCTGTGAATGCATTACTGTTGCAAAACACTTCACTTTTGATGCTTCTGGTCAAATGTGTGGTGGATTTTCACCACAACAAGCAAGTCTCCTATACCAGCTGGATGTCCTACGACTGAACTCAATTCTGACACTGTCTACCTGGGATATTGTCAGATCTCATAGGTAAGGGCTCAGTCCCACAAGTTCATGTACCCCTGCACCCCATCCTCTTCCCATATCCTGCCTTCAAAAGCCAGTCAGAAGCTTAGGTCATCACCTGTGCTTCTGATCAACAGGCTGTAGTTGGAGGTTCCAATGACCCTCTCCTCAGATTCAATTAAGTTTCTAGAGCAGTTCACACACTTAGAGATACACATGCTTACTTTCACCAATGTAGTAAAGTATATGATAGAAGATACAGATAACAGCCAGATGAAGAGACACATAGGGCAAAGTCTGGTAGAGTCCCAAGAACAGGAGCTTCAGTCCCTGTGGAGCTGGGGTGAGCCATCCTCCTGGTAGGGAAGGTGTGTCCACCAATTCGGAAGCTCTCTGAACTCTCTACTACTGGGATTTTATGGCAGTTTCTTCATGTAGGGATGATTAGTTTTTAACTCCATTTCTAGCACCCCTCCCCTCTCTGTAGGATAAAGGTGAAGCTGAAAATGCCAAGCTTCTAATCATGGCTTGATCTTTCTGGTGACCAGCCCCCTATCCAGGAACCCATTCAGAGTCGCCTCATTAGAACAAAAGATGCTTCTAGTGCTGTCGTCATTTAGGAATCTATAATCGTTTAGGAGCCCTATGTCAGAAATGGAGTCAAAGACAGATACTAGAACAAAAGAAACTTGTAGTGTTCTTGTCGTTCAGCCGCTCAGTCATGTCCGACTCTTTGTGACCCCATGGACTAGCCCACCAGGCTCCTCTGTCCATGGGATTTCCCAGGCAAGAATACGGAGTGGGTTGCCATTTCCTTCTTCAGGGGATCTTCCCAACCCAGGGATCGAACTCACATCTCCTGCATTGCTGGTGGATTCTTTACCACTGAGCCACCTGGGAAGCCCAAACTTTAAGAATCTTATAGTCTCATGAAAGACATAGATATTAAACGGATATGAATTTGTGTCATAACACTTGGGCACAAGAAAAGTCACATCACTTTTTAAAAAAAGTCAAATTTATTTTAGATTGGACAAATAGTTATTTGGGTCAAGGAATACATGTCTAATTTGGGGGTAGCCTGTGTCCCTTCCACGGGGCTTGCAAAATCTAGGGGATAGTGAAATTTGGGGATTTAAGACATCGAGGAAATTTGGGAAAAGGCCTCCGTTCTTTATCCCATCAACTGGCCATACGATAATCCCTGTCCAAGCCTGCAGAATTCACTCAAGGTGGGAGACACATATGTATTGCAAAGCATAATAAAGCCTTTTAAAAGAGAAGAAAGCATGCTCTTCTGGGTTTTTCACTCCAGTGTATTTTTAGCACATAGAGATACTTTTTTCTTTTGGCTACACAAACAAAAAGAGTCTAGAGCTTTGATGGAAATACAGGATTTCTGCTCTGCCTAGAGCATATGCATCTTCCCTGCAGATGTTTACTGAGTCGGCATGATGAAGACATTAAACCAGAAAAAGAACACATTTATGCTTCCATTTTATGTCTTTCAAAGTGGTGACTGGCATAAATACAGCACTTATGTACCAAATTGAACCAAATATATAATAAGCGGGACTGAATTTTCCTATTAGTATGTAAAACATTATTATATTCTCCCCAATTTGCAACATTTACATATCTCATTATGAATAGAAAGCTTGAAATGCTATACAGAATTTCATTTTACCCTTTTTGTGCAATACCTGGTTTCCAAGAAATATTAATGAGACAATCTCATAAATCTCTATTCACTAAGTCTGATGTCTACCCTGAATTTGCATTTGCAAACTATGATTGCATTACGTCCCTAGCAGACTGGCATATGAACTTACTATTTCATATACAGACAGCTTCTTTAAAGACTCCTTTATTCAGGAGTGTTGGAGGAGGAGAAATAACCACTGATAAAATCATATTTGAAATTCATCTGAACATATTCTTTTGTATGTGTTTAACAGAACTTAAACTTGAAAAAAAATTACTTTTGCCTCTTTTTACCCTTTCAAAGAAACTCCCTTTTAATTTTTTAGTTTATGTAACTAAATATATAACATTCCAAAGTCTTTCCTAAAAAGACTGAACTCTTAAAGGAAAGAAATAAAGAGTATTATAGTCATAGTAATTCTGAAACCTTCTATTCACTTTTAATTTGCCAGCTTTTGTACATTACAGTGGCAATCATGTATGTGCATAATCTG
This sequence comes from Dama dama, assembly GCF_033118175.1. Taxonomy (NCBI): domain Eukaryota; kingdom Metazoa; phylum Chordata; class Mammalia; order Artiodactyla; family Cervidae; genus Dama; species Dama dama. Next base: position 17,286,547 of record NC_083705.1, read on the forward strand.
GAGATCAAGCTGTTCAAAATCCTCAATCTCTGATAAATTATGACCTGTTTAGAAGGTGGACAAGAGGTTAATCTTGACTCTGGAAAACAGGTTTTTCTTTTGAAACCTTCTTGGTTGGTCCTGGAGCATCACAAAGAATTGCCAAGGGAGGGAACAAATTTCCCTCTAGAAGCTTACATAGTAAAGGGATGTCTTCCCAAGAATGGTATTTTGGTTGCTGGTAGTGCTGTAAAGACTTTAAGTAGTACATAGGCATTTTAAAAATGTCAGTACACAGATGTACAGAACAGACTTTTGGACTCTGTGGGAGAAGGATGTTCTGAGAGAACAGCATTGAAACAAGTATACTATCAAGGGTGAAACAGATCACCAGCCCAGGTTGGATGCATGAGACAAGTGCTCAGGGCTGGTGCACTGGGAAGACCCAGAGGGATGGGATGGGGAGGGAGGTGGGAGGGGGGATCGGGATGGGGAACACATGTAAATCCATGGCTGATTCATGTCAATGTATGGCAAAAACCACTACAATATTGTAAAGTAATTAGCCTCCAACTAATACAAAGAAATGGAAAAAATTAAATAAAAATGTCAATAATTACACATTTTTTGTAATATGTATTTGAAAAAAATTCACTTGTATATTATTTCTCAAGACAAGTCTAAAGGAAGTGGCAATATTAGAGGCACTGATATAGAGAAAAATATATTGGTTAAATAATAATAATACAGGTGATATTCATATATGACAAATTTTCCACACCTTCTGTCTTAAATGTCTGAACGTCCTCAAAAGACCTCCAGGCTGTTCTTTGCCAAACTTTTTCTTCCGATCTTATGTGTACTGATATTCTACTCTCCCCTTCCCCAGCCTCTAGTACCCTGACACCCTCTCCCTAGTCTTGGGTGATACCAGAGTATGAGGAAGTCACGCTAAGGGGCAGGGTTAAGTACAACTCAGAGTCATTTGTAAGCTTTAGTGCAGTGTTGCCGAAGTGGATCCAGGAATGGTCTACACTGGAATCACCTAGGCTCCTCATTAAAAATGCAATTTCTCTTCTGAGGTGAGACTAAGGAAGATAGATTTTTTTTTTTAAAGGAAACATTTATTTGGCTGCACTGGGCCTTAGTTGGGGCACGTGGGCTCTTCAGTTGTGGCATGTGAACTCTTAGTTGTGATATGTGGAATCTAATTCCCTCACCAGAAATCAAACCTGGACCCCTGCACTGGAAGCAGGGAGCCTTAGCCACTGTACCACCAGAACAGTCCTGATAGATTTAAATTTTTTTAAGTTTTTAAAATTTTTTGGCCATGCAGCATGTGGGATCTTGGTTTTCCAACTAGGAATTGTACTTATAACCCCTGCCTTGGAAGCACAGAGTCCTAACCACTGGCCCACCAGGCAAGTCCCTTGATAGATTTTTAATAAGCACCCCAGATTATTCTGATCCTAAATAAAGATTAAAGAGAGGCACTGGTGATGGAAATAATTCAGAACAGTCCTAACTGCTTATCCTAGGGTAAGTGAAGGAACCCAGGAAACTCTTCTGGGTAACAACAACTTCTTTATCCAATGGACTATCCTCATCATCTAACTTGAAAATGATACCAGGAAAAATAAAAGCTCTTTCTGGATTTTTGAAGTCAAGAGTTTCCCAGTTTGCTGTACGGCTGCTTTCCTGGCCTGGTCCTGGCCTCCTTGAACATCGGCTTTGCATGGAGGCTGCTGATAGCCAAGCCAGAGCTCAGGAGGTGGCAGATCCCCAGCAGGAAAATAGTTAATCTTGGGCCCAGCCCAGTGATATCTACTGTAATCTTTTTAAACAGAAGTGCTATACTCATAAGGCTCCTACATTCCATCCTCATAACCTCTCTTCCCAAATTAGAGAAAATGAAAGTCGATCAGTCGTGTCCGACTCTTTGTAACCCCATGGACTATACAGTCCATGAAATTCTTTAGGCCAGAATACTGGAGTAGGTAGCCTTTCCTTTCTCCAGGGGATCTTCCCAACCCTGGGATTGAGCCCAGGTCTCTTGCACTGCAGGCGGATTCTTTACCAGCTGAGCCACAAGGAAACCCAAGTTAAAAAGTTTTCAATTTCATAAAGTAACTTTGGTTACCTGAAAATCCAGGTAGAACATGTATTCCCATTCTTTACAAAGGACTTGATTTCAGTAATGCCACTTTGGCTGAGCTAAAGAAACCCAGTAAGGAAGATACAGGGTGCAATGGGGAATAATCTGGGGTGTTGGGGGAACACTGACAAACTCCTCCCGACTGCCATACATTAAAACATGACACCAGCTCCGTGACCAGAAGAAGCCACCCTAAAACAGACTTTGGAGACACAGTTGCAGCACCAGAAATTCACAGGGATCTCTTGGGGGAAGTTTATTAAAAAGCAAAAATCATTCAACAAATAATGCTGGGACAACTGAAGATATCCACATGCAAAGAATGAAGTTAAATCCCTGCTTCACACAGTGTACAAAAATTAATTTAAAATGGATCAAGGACATAAAAGTAAGAGCTAAAACTATAAAACTCTTAGAAGACAGATATAAATAAATCTTTGTGGCTTTAGACTAGACATTGTTTTTTTTCAACATAATACTAAAAGTACAAGCCACAACAGAAAAAATAGTTATATTGGATTTCATCAAAATTAGTAAAGTGTTTTTTTTTTTGTTTCAAATAACACATCATCAAGAAAGCAAAAAGACAACTCATAAATATTGATAAAAGATTTGTATATAGAGTATATAAAGGACTTTTACAACTTAATAAAAAAGCAACCTTATTAAAAGTGGGCAAATATTTTAATAGATATATTTCCAAAGAAGACACAAAAATGGTGAATGAGTACATAATAAGATGTTCAATATCATTAGCTGTCAGGAAAATGCCAATAAAAATCACATTGAGATACCACTTCACATCCATTAGAATAGCTATAATTTTAAAAAGTAACAGATATTGACAAGGATGTAGAGAAACTAGAGAAGGAAATGGCAACCCACTCCCGTGTTCTTGCCTAGAGAATCCCAGGGACGGAGGAGCCTGGTGGGCTGATGTCTATGGGGTCACACAGAGTCGGACATGACTGACGTGACTTAGCAGCAGAGAAACTAGAGCCTCAGACAGTTGCTTCTGAGAATGTAAAATAGTATGGCTACTTGAAAGAACAATCTGGCAGTTTCTTGAAAGGTTAAACATAGACTTACCATATGACTCAGTAGTTTCACTCCTAGGTAATAACCAAGAAAAACGAAAACATACATCCTCACAAAAACTTATACATAAGTATTCATAGCAGCATTGTTCATAATAGCCAAAGAGTGGAAATAACGCAAAGGTCCATCAACTGATGAGTAGAGAAGTAAAATGTGATATAGCCATACAATGGAATATTACTAACAAAAGGAATGAAGTATTGAAATATGCAACAAAGTGGGTGGACACTGAAAGCACTATGCTAAGTGAAAGAAGCTAGTTTATAAAACATCACATGTTGTATGATTTCATTTATGCAGTTGTACAGAATAGGCAAATTCATAGAGATAGATAGTAGATTAATGAGTGCCAAGGACTGGGATGGGAGTGCGAGGGTGGTGATTTAGAGGAAAATTGGGAGTGACTGCTTCAAGTTCCTTTTTAGGGTGATTAAAATTGATTGCAGTGATGGTTTCACAACTCTCAAATATACTATAAACCATTTAATTGTACATTTAATGGGTGAATTGTTTGGTATGTGAATTTATAAGCCTCATTAAAAAAAAAATGAGATGGCTAGGTGGGCTCTCCTAAAATAGGGGGAATGGAGGTTTGACCTTAAGTCCTTAGAATGTCATTGTATGAATACATGTGTTTTTGTTGTTTGTCTGTTTTGATCCCCTTGAGGGATCTTAGTTCCCCTATCAAGGATTGAACCTGAGGCCCCAGCAATGAGAACCATGGATCCTAACCACTGGACTGTCAGGAAATTCCTTACATGAGTGTTTCAATCTAGTGAGGCAAAGCTTCTGAGTTCTCAGGGAACTGAGTGGACTGTGTGAAGTAGGTGGTCCCCTTGAGAAGTGTTTACTGACCTTCTGAGGCAGATATTAACAGTCAGCAAGATGCATGTGTGTGGAGATGGGGGCCAGAGATAGGTTCAGGGCCCATGTGCTTTAATAAGAAGGAAAGTCTGAATGTGTACTGGGGAGGGGAGTAGACAGAAGAAACTGAAGAGGGAGAAGAAAGAGGAAGAGGAAGAGGCAAGGAGAAAAATAGATAATGTGCATAAAAATGTAAGTGGGGAAACTGTTAGCACTGATCAAAGCAGGACTGTTTCCCACCTGTCCTACCCTGGATTTCTGTCTTCCCCATATCTGTCTCTGCTGTGAGTCCCTCTATGAACATCAAGCACGACTGTCGTGCAGACCCGCTAGTCCTAGTTTTGGTCCCTGTTCCTCTGTTTTGCTAAGTTGAGCTGAACATGTGTGAGCTTCATTTCTTCTCACGGGACTGTGCTACTTCTAACATTCTTATTCCTCAAGGGCAAAAGCAGTGCTTCAGAAGCACACTCCCACTCTCCAATCCAAAGGGAGGAAGCTAAGAGAAGGAACTTAATTTATCCAGCCACTGGCATCACTGACTCAATGGACATGAGGTTGAGTAAACTCCAGGAGTTGGTGATTGACAGGGAGGCCTGGCGCGCTGCAGTCCATGGGACTGCAAAGAGTTGGACACGACTGAGTGACTGAACTGAGCTGAACTGAACTATCCAGCCATTAAAAGCTTGGTCCTGTAATTTGAATGCTCCACAGTGTGTCCTTCAGTGTCCTTGATGCATAAAGTTAAAGGATCCTGACAAAAAGGAAAAAGGAAAGACTTTCAGAAGCTTGGTTTTTGTATCAAAGTAATACTAATTATATTCATTTACATGATTTGTTTATGCCTGGTTACCAGGTAGCACAATGATTGTACTGGAAAACTTGAGTCAGATTGATTTTATCGTGCATTTTGATTACTAAATTCTTTCCTTGAATGCTCTGTCTTCAGAGTTTATTATTTCTAACATGGTCATGAGCTCCCATGGCTGAAAACAAAATTAAAGGGAACATTTGTGTGAAATGTTTTCGACTAAACCTAATAATTAACTTTTTTCTCCAGTTGTGCTTCAAGACGGAAAAAAAAAAAAAAATCTCAAAATGGTCACATTTATACATGCAGCTTCCCAGGTGGCACTGGGATGTGGGAAAGAGGGCACTTTTCCAGTGGAAAGAAGCCGCCAGACAATGCAGGAGATGTAAGAGACATGGGTTTGATCCCTGGGTTGGGAAGATCACCTGGAGGAGGACATGGCCACCCACTCCAGTATTCTTGCCTGGAGAATCCAAACAGAGGAGCCTGGTGGGCTACAGTCCATGGGGTCGCAAAGTTGGACACGACTGAAGTGACTTAGCATGCACACACACATCCTATGGCAGGGCTAGGATCAGAAATGGACTTAGTTTACAAATTTCTATGGTACTTCTCTGTGCTGTATGATGGAATTAAGGCATGTCCTATTTAGAAAATGTTTTTCTGGGGATAGAAAGAAAATCAGTGATATTTGATCTTCCTGGTATATCCCTGAGACAATGCCTTCTCGGTGGCATATGTAGGCATTGTTCCTCCATTTTCCAGTTCTTTCTGCAACTATTGATCAACCCTCCCAAACTACAGTGGCGTTTTAATGCTCTTTTGATATTGAAGAATTTCAACCAATCCCTTATTTTTTGTTGATCTATACCCTTGATTTTCAAATCATTTTCAGAAAGGAGACTTGAGCTACCTTTATTATCTTTTATGGCCAGTGGGATTATCCCTTTGTTTATTTTCAGCAGATAAAGCATGGTTACTTGTATGCCCTTTCTTCAGTCATTAATCATCAAAACTATCCATAGAAAACAAAATAATGGCTGGAGGACTGATATCATCTGAGTGAAAGGAGTGGATGGTGTCCCTCAGATTAAGAAAATTAAATTATGTCATGTTATTAATAGAACCCACTAGCTATGTGTCTGTCACAAACTGTGAAGGGCCTGAAGTTTTACCCCCCTTGCAAAGCAGCAAATTAGCCTGCTACAGTTTCATGGATGCTGATAGAAGATGTGGGACTCCTAGGTTAGAGACAAAGAACAGTTTATTACTCAGAGCAATAGCAGCAGCTAGTTAGAGGATTAGCAATATTGAGTGGATTCCTTGAGCCCCAGTTCTCACAGTGTGCGACTACCAGGGCTAGATGCTGCCTGCACAGGTAGAGAGTTGCATTACAGAGAGCCGTTAAGAACCCAGATCTTTTACAATGGGCAGTCAGCAAGGCCACCTTTTGCTTTAGAAGGAGACACTAGCTCGATATTCCAAGGTGTTTCATTATACAAACATCCTTGAAAAGATGGTCAGGAACTAAGGGCAGTCAGTGCCTTACTTGTAAGACCTGCAGAAACACAAGAGACCCACAGAGAATTGCCTCCCAGCACTGAGAACATCCAATAGCGTGCTGTTCACTGCATGGACTGGCCGTCCGTGAGAGAAGCACACACTAACACACTATTCAGCACCAGAGTGAATTAATATAATCTATGTGTGATAAATGGGCTGTGCTGTGCTGAAAGAGGCGTGCTCCTTTCTAGCTACCTGATGCCTCTCTTGCCTCTTCAGCTGGCCTGCAAACTCCCTGTATGAGTCTATATATCTCTTACAGAAGAGTGCAGAGTTGATTGACAGTGCTCAGGGCAGTGTAGGAACTGAAGGGTTGCTTTTTCTTTAGAGTTTGGTCTAAACTCTACTAGGTCTCCTCAGAGCTGAGGACTGAGGACTGTGAAGAATTTTCAGGATACTTCCTGGTGGCTTCCTAGTATTCTGGCCCAAAGTCCAGACAAACCATTTCCAAGAGGAGACCACCAGGAAAATCTGTTCGCACTGGTCCTATTAATACAGGCACCCATACAGGGATGGGCTTGCTTCTCCAGTCTGATGGGAGAGGCTGCTCCCCGAGGGGCTGTGGAGGTGCGGAAGTCTCTGTGGGTCATGAGGAGTGAGGCGTCTGGGCCAAGAGGGGCAGGAGGAGAGGCTTCTGGCTACTGTGATGATCTCAGTGCGGGGTAGGGGGTGCAGGGGACAGGCCTAACATTTACCCCCTAAATGCAAAAACAATAATGTTTCAGCAGGTAAAATTTGGGACATACAGGAGGTTAGAAAGATTTGACCCCAGAGTTTTCCTCAGCTAACGTCTTAGTGTATACAGGAGCCAGAAAGTGGATGGTGGTGTGAACAGGGTGTGTGGTCAGTCAGCTCAGGTTGAGTTCCTGACTCTACCACTTGTACCTTGGGCTGATTTCTTTACTCTTTTCAGTCTCAGGGTGCTCATACCTACCCTATAGCACACATGCGCCATTGTATCACTCTGAGGGTTAATGAAATAGGTAGCACAGGGCATGGCACACAGTGAGCACTCAACAAAATTAGCTATTATTATTGCTATTCTTTTCTCCCAAAATACTATCATCACCTACTTATTCCTTTGTAAATTGGTTTTTAAACGTAACAATATATGATGAACATTGCTTCTGACTTGGGGGTTCTTTCTTCAGCCAGATGGGTCTCTTACTCAGCAGTGGGTGTAACTCAGATTGACCACCCAGGAGAAAACTAGCCAGTCCCTGAAGAGGTGCCCTGGCAACTCTGGACTTGATCTGGGCAGTAACCTGTGAGGAAAAGGTTCAGGATAAACAAATAGGAAAAACCTGATTCTTTCAAGGGCTATAGGACTCTTCGAATTCAGCCTGGGCAGGTGACTCCTGCTCTTTCACCTCCTTCTCTGAGCTGAAGAAAACCTTTGCTTTGGGTACATGAACAAGAGTTGTTTGATCCAGTTCATGGAGCAGGGTGACATAGTACATTTAGAGGTGACCTAGTGTCAGATACTTTCACATCAGAGATGACACACTTTTCTTGCTCCAGCCCCTGGCTAGAAACCTGTGGAGCTCTCTCCACTGAGCTTCCCTTGGGCCTGTGGGCACCCAGGTACAGGGCCTGGAAGGCAGCTTTGTTACAAGAAAGGAAAAACAATATCCATATTCTGCGACAGACAAGTAGTCACCCAGAGCCCCACAACACTTCCCAGCTTTGAAATAGTCACTGCTAATACTCTCCCACACACATGCTCCCATAGGTTTCCCTGGACCTCCTGAATTCAAATGCTAGCTCTGTCATTTTCTAGCTGTGTGATCTGGGGTAAGCAACCTAACCTATCTGTGCCTTGCTTTCCACATCTATAGACAGAAATGATGATAATACTCATCTCATAGAGTTGCCTTGGAGGAGGAAATGGCAACCCACTCCAATGTTCTTGCCTGAAAAATCCTATAGACAGAGTAGCCTGGTGGGCTACAGTCCAAAGGGTCTCAAAGAGTCGGACACGACTGGGCACACACAGAGCAGACAGCACAGAGTGGCCACAGATACTGAGTGCTTGTGTAAAGTGGTTAGATCAGTGCTCAGTTCAGTTCAGTTCATTGCAGTCGCTCAGTCCTGTCCAACTCTTTGCAACCCCATGAATCACAGCACGCCATGCCTCCCTGTCCATCACCAACTCCCAGAGCTTGCTCAAACTCATGTCCATTGAGTCCATGATGCCATCCAGCCATCTCATCCTCTGTCGTCCCCTTCTCCTCCTGCCCCCAGTCCCTCCCAGGATCAGGGTCTTTTCCAATGAGTCAACTCTTCTCATGAAGTGGCCAAAGTATTGGAGTTTCAGCTTCAGCATCAGTCCTTCCAATGAATACCCAGGACTGATCTCCTTTAGGATGGACTGCTTGGATCTCCTTGCAGTCCAAGGGACTCTCAACAGTCTTCTCCAACACCAGAGTTCAAAAGCATCAATTTTTTGGTGCTCAGCTTTCTTCACAGTCCAACTCTCACATCCATATACGACCACTGGAGAAATCATAGCCTTGACCGGACGGACCTTTGCTGGCCAAGTAATGTCTCTGCTTTTTTTTTTTTTTTCCATTTATTTTTATTAGTTGGAGGCTAATTACTTTACAATATTGCAGTGGGTTTTGTCATACATTGACATGAATCAGCCATGGAGTTACATGTATTCCCCATCCTGATCCCCCCTCCCACCTCCCTCTCTACCTGACCCCTCTGGGTCTTCCCAGTGCACCAGGCCCGAGCACTTTTCTCATGCATCCAACCTGGGCTGGTGATCTGTTTCACTATAGATAATATACATGTTTCGATGCTGTTCTCTCAAAACATTTCTTAAAAAACTGGAAATAGAACTGCCATATGACCCAGCAATCCCACTTCTGGGCATACACACTGAGGAAACCAGATGTGAAAGAGACACGTGCACCCCAATGTTCATTGCAGCACTGTTTATAATAGCCAGGACATGGAAGCAACCTAGATGCCCATCAGCAGACGAATGGATAAGGAAGCTGTGGTACATATACACCATGGAATATTACTCAGCCATTAAAAAGAATTCATTTGAATCAGTTCTAATGAGATGGATGAAACTGGAGCCCATTATACAGAGTGAAATAAGCCAGAAAGATAAAGAACATTATAGCATGTCTCTGCTTTTTAATATGCTTTCTAGGTTGGTCATAACTTTCCTTCCAAGGAGCAAGCATCTTTTAATTTCATGGCTGCAATCGCCATCTGCAGTGATTTTGGAGCCCAAAAAAATAAAGTCTGACACTGCTTCCATTGTTTCCCCATCTATTTGCCATGAAATGATGGGACCAGATGCCATGATCTTAGTTTTCTGAATGTTGAGCTGGCACATGGTAAATAATGATGACTTTTGTTTTTAATCATTATCATCATTACTACATGAACCTCAAGTTCCTCAGCTTGAGTAAGGCAGTTATTGCTGATTTTCTACGAGACTCTCCACTCCAATATACACTAGGTTAGGGCCCTTCATGATCTTAGCACTAAGAGGGTGCTGTGTTTCTTTGTGGAGAAATAGCATGAGCCCCTCTGTTTTGAGGCCCTCTTTCCTTTTTGATGATGGGAGAAGCAGCAATTTTCTAAAGAGCCAACTCATCAGCCCCAGTCTAGTCCTGTTTCGACAGCAGGATGCTGTGGCCCCTTTGGAGGCAACTCTGCTGCCTGGGAGCCTCCACTCCGCTCTCGCTCGGCACAGCTGGGAAGGAAGCAGGGGTTCTCTCAGGAAGCTTTTCTGTGCCCTGCAGGCCCGCCTGTGTTTCTCCTGTGGGAGGTCAAGCGCCCAGGACTCGCTGCTCCTGAGGAGGGCTCCGTGGGCACAGCAGCAGCAGGGCTTTCAGGCATTTGCCCCCTTGAATGATTTTTAAACAAGTCTCTTCTGGAATACATACATGCTAATAATGCCTTTTGATTATGCCATGATCATAGCCTGAGCCTGGCAGGAGAGCCTGACAAGGCCTCCTCCCTACCACGCTTGTGTGTAGGTAGATACTGTGTCTTCTCTGGAGTGGAAGCAAACAGCTACAATGGAGGGGCAGCCTGGAGGTGGGTGTGGAAAGCTGTTTCCCAGAATAGCGCCGTGCTGACATTTAGCGGCATTTATCCTGACAGAAAAGGCCATGGTGGCAGGACTGGAAGTTTGTGTTGCTCCATGGTGCTCTAGGATGGCCTATTCAGGACTATGGCAGCCACCACCAGCTCTGGCGTGGCTATCTGAACACAGCCCAGGGCTCAAGACTGGAGTCCTACACTCAGCGCAAAGAACTGAAGACACAGGGAAGGCTAATGTCCAGGGCACTTGGTTTGTAGTATCATCTGGCTCTTCCTGAGCCTGCTCACAGGTCACAACGCGAGTTCCTAACCACTGCACAATTCTACCCTGTCTTGGGATGAGATTTCTGCATTTGCATCTCCATCCCCCATTTCACAAGAGACTCTGGGTAAGATTCTTGACCTCTCTAAGCCATGGTCTGATCCTCTGTAAAATGGAGATAGTAGTACTAACTCTAGGCAATAAGGATTTAAATTAGACATTTTATGTAGAGGCTGAGCAGAGGCCAGGCCCTTGTCAACTGCTCAAAGAATGCCAGTCAAAGAGTCGTTGTTGTTACTTCTCAGAGATTTGAGCTTTGCCTTGTTCACTGGTGTGCTATAGTCCATGAGTTGCAGGGTTGGAGATGACTTAGCGACTGAACAACAAACTTGTCCTGCATCCCAGGGATCAGTTTCTTGAGCGAAGAGGAGCCTCCACCTCCCCTCTGCAAGGCAGTGCCATGAAGAAGGGAGTAGATGGACTCTGGGCTCCCTCTGACAGTCCGACCCTGCTCTGCCACCTTCCTACTGTTTAACTTCGGGCACATTCCTTAACCTTCCTGTGCCTCAGATTCGTCTCTGTGAGTGGAAGAGCCATAGGATACTCCAAGAGGTGTGGTGAGGATTATTGCTTTCATCTACAAGAAACTCTTCTGCTTGGCACTGATGAGTGCCCAGGAAACATCAGCCATGATCGCCTGTGTGCAGGCAGGATCTGGTACAGTGCCACGCATCAATGTGGCACTCAACAAATGCCTCTGCCGGGTTAGGTCCAATGTGGTGGACCAGCCTCCTTTTGTTCTATCCTGTTCCCCACTTCTCTCAGTTTCCACAGAAAGTCTTTAAGCATACAGCCCATGAGAGACCAGAGAACTATGTTGTGGTGGCCAGTGCCCTTCTTTGTCTGAGTCTGAGTGACTTCTCAGGTTGCAGGACTTTCCTTGCTAAATCAGGAAAGTCTGTGGTAAACTAGGATGGTGGCCCACCTACCACTGCTCACATCTCCCATTCATGGGGCCAGAGCTAAGCTGTTCGTTCCTAGAGCTACTGCATGGAGGGGTAGCATTTCCGGGGATGCCTTTCCTCTGCCCCCCACTTGTTATGAATGCCTCCTGTCCCCTCAGTGCTATTGAATCTGCAACTTGCACCCCAACCATGCACCCCCAGCTAGCCTGGGCATCAAGGAAGCAGACTACATTGGCCTGGGTGGTAGACAGGAGTATCTTGAGCAGCTTATGTCTTAGTCATGCTTCTGGGCTGATTTCTTTTTTTTTTTTTTCTTTTTATTAGTTGGAGGCTAATTACTTTCCAATATTGTAGTGGTTTTTGTCATACATTGACATGAATCAGCCATGGATTTACATGTATTCCCCATCCTGATCCCCCCTCCCACCTCCCTCTCCACCCGATTCCTCTGGGTCTTCCCAGTGCACCAGGTCCGAGCACTTGTCTCATGCATCCAGCCTGGGCTGGTGATCTGTTTCACCCTAGATAACATACATGTTTCGATGCTGTTCTCTCGAAACATCCCACCCTCGCCTTCTCCCACAGAGTCCCAAATTCTGTTCTGTACATCTGTGTCTCTTTTTCTGTTTTGCATATAGGGTTATCGTTACCATCTTTCTAAATTCCATATATATACGTTAGTATACTGTATTGGTGTTTATCTTTCTAGCTTACTTCACTCTGTATAATGGGCTCCAGTTTCATCCATCTCATTAGTACTGATTCAAATGAATTCTTTTTAATGGCTGAGTAATATTCCATTGTGTATATGTACCACAGCTTCCTTATCCATTTGTCTGCTGATGGGCATCTAGGTTGCTTCCATGTCCTGCCTATTATAAACAGTGTTGTGATGAACATTGAGGTGCATGTGTCTCTTTCAGATCTGGTTTCCTCAGTGTGTATGCACAGAATTGTGCACCCAGGATTGCTGGGTCATATGGCAGTTCTATTTCCACTTTTTAAAGAAATCTCCACACTGTTCTCCATAGTGGCTGTACTAGTTTGCATTCCCACCAACAGTGTAAGAGGGTTCCCTTTTCTCCACACCCTCTCCAGCATTTATTGCTTGTAGACTTTTGGATAGCAGCCATCCTGACTGGTGTGTAATGGTACCTCATTGTGGTTTTGATTTGCATTTCTCTGA